>NW_006408608.1:6285180-6307119 GCF_000296735.1 Chrysochloris asiatica
TACCATCAAGTTGGTTCCGACCCATAGCTATCCTGTATAGGGTTTCCAAGGAGTGACTGATGAGCTTGAACCACCAACCTTATCGTTCAAATGGCTTTGCAGTCTGGTGCATTAATCCACAACACCACAACAGGACTCCACAATGAAAATTGGATGGATCATTATCTGACTCATTTGGTTTGAACATATCATGAAAATGTTGTTGGTACCTTCTACAGGGTTTTCAAGGAGCGGCTGGTGGATTTTGAACCCCTGACCTTGTGGTTAGCAGTCCAGTGCTTTCCTTACAGTGCCACATGAGGACTCCCTGAAAATACCCTCGTTCCTCCACCCCTAATCTACTTCTGTTCAGTCAATGCTGACTTATGGTGACCACATGTTGAAGCAGATTGCCAGGCATTACTTCCGCAGTGCTGTTGTAGAGGTTTGAACTACCATCTTTAAGATTAGTAGTTGAATAAAAACTGTGCATTGGTGAGGGACCTCCTGAACACATCATTTTCCAAAGACCCAGACCCACTGTTATTCAATCAATTCTGACCCTGTAGGACAGACAGAACACAAGGTTTCCAAGGCTGTAAATCTTTACAGAAGCAGACTGCCTTCTTTCTCCTGTGTTTTGAACCACCAACCTTTCTAGCATCCCAATGCTTAACTCACGGCACCACCAGGGCTCATCAGGAATAAATTATTGGTGGAAGTTATCACACTTGGTGAAACTGAGAGCCACAGAAGATTAGAGAGACTTTCAGTGAGATGGATTTTCACAATAGCCTCCAGCCTCCACTGTAGACTCAGGGATGCCAGTGACTTTGAGGATGACCCAGGAAAGACAGCGCTTCATTCTATTGTACATAGATCACTGTGAGCAGCTGACTCGATGGCAGTTATCTGTCTGTACAGGTCAGACATGGCGCTGGGGGCTTGGCATATGTTACTTCACCTCACCCTCCCAGTATCTTTTGAAGGAAGTATTGCTTACTGTATTTTACACAGGTGAAAGGTGTGTCTCAGAGAAGCTATGTGATTTGTCCAGCGTCATTAAGTGAACATGAATGACTTCAGGTCTGTCTGGCTCCAGAATTTGCATTCTTTACCTATCCTGTTGCTGGTTCCCACTCTGCCCAGGTAGCTAACACAGCCGCAACATCCAACCTGAGGCTCTCTTGGTGCATTGCAGCTCACGCTTTCTGTTCGAGTTGAGGTCCTCTAAGGAAAACCCTGTAGGTGTCTGCAGATAACGTTTCCAAAGCGGCCTTAGTTTTCTTGCCTTACTAAAGTCACCCAGTCTTTCATCTCTCAACGAGATGCATCAAATGATGAGAAGCAAGAACCTGAATTGTTCAGCCTTCGATGGAGCCTGTAACAGCCCAATCACACAGAAATGTGCTCATATTTATCGACTAGGAGAATGGGGCACAATGGTCACTGTCCTCAGGAGCACTGTCTATGATATAGGCAATACATGAAAAGTACAATGAGGACTATATATTCATTACATTTATTTAATAAATACATTTGGGGGAAGTTATTCCTGCCCACCTCTTTCCCTCTTTCTACCTCCTCCCCATTATCTATATCCATTTTCCTTATGAGAATCAGACCCCTCTCACAGTGCCTTTGGTGTAGTTTTTCTGAACCTGATCTTGTAGCACAAGCCCGCTCAATAACTACGATATAGCTTGAACACAAGCCCCCCCAAATGTAAATCAAATCATTCCCCACCTGACACACCCCACCATCGCATTCCAATTACTGTTGTGTTCTTTCTCAATCACGTAAATAGTAAATGCACCATCATTTTGGTGGGTTATTGAAAAATCAATCGTTCACCTAAACTGCTTTAACAGCAGCAGGGTAAGCCCCTTTCCCACTCTTCTTAAAGGCCTAAACCAGCTTCCTCTTCTCTTTTCTCCTGGAAACTTCTCTTCTAATTGCTTAGGCAAGCTGATGACTTCTTGTGGTGGTTTCATATTCTAACCTGGCCACTCACCTGGGAAAATTCCTTCTGAGTCTTTAACATGTCCTTTGGTGAAATGGGGTCATTCCTACTTGTTTGGGTTGTGCAAAGTGCCCGGAACATAGGCACTACTCCATGTAAGCTAGTTACCTTCCCTGCTGCAGAACTGTCACCTATTCTGCATTCTATGTGGATGCCAAGGCTGAGGAAAACACTAACATTTCACTGGGGTCAGGGGCACTGGCCTGGCAGGTCAGAATGCCCATGATTAGGTCAGCAACTCATCTAAATGAAAGCTGACACTTGGCCACGTGAACCCTGCCAACCAACCGGAAGGCATGTGTGTGTGATGGAGAAGATGTTGGGCAAAGCTGGGGACTGCTCACAAAAATTGCAGAAGGCAGCCGTTTAACCTTCAGGCAAGGTGCAAATTCATTTAGAAGCTCTTCTTATCAGCAGGAGCTGGGAAGAAAAATTCCACCCAGAACAATATGCAATAGATAAAAATAACTGTGGTTTAGCAGGGAGACAGATAAGAAGGCAAGGAATGGTTGAGGGGAAAACTTTCTATTCTGAAAATTATAATGAGTTTGGTGGTGGTGTGGTGGCGTGACTTGGAATCAGTTCCAACTCGTAGCGACTCTGCATAGGGTTTCCAAGAAGCAGTTGGTGAGTTTGAACCGCTGACCTTGCAGACCAGTGCTTATTCTACTGTGGTTGGAAACAGGCTGCTAACGGCCCTGCTAAGTTCTGAGCTGTGTTTCCTGGACCCCTGGCTGTAGAGCTAAATTAAAAACAACAGTCACCTTCCTACCGCCCACCTCCTCCGTGCCCTTGGTCCTCCAGAAAAATTACACCTGTGTTCCTCCAGCCGGTTCCCTACAGTCAGATGCGCCTCAGCATACAAAACCACGGAGTGGTTCTATTTCTGAAAATTGACTTCCTGAAAAAGTTGGCTGGACCCCAACTTGCTCAGAAACACCCCTGGTGTCTGTGGTCTATGTCACCCCTGTCCCAAACTGTGCTTCATGTTTCATAGGAGACTGTGTGTTGAGGCTTCCCTTGTGGTACCTGAATCACTTCCTCTTACTTCCGGTGGAAGGGAAGGCTGTCTCTTTCACCCCAGATACCTATGAAATAACATTATGGTGACCAGGCGTCCTAGTCTGACTAGGATTGAAAGTTTTCCTGGGACCAGGGACTTTCAGTGTTAAAACTGAGCAAATCCTGTGCCAATCAGAATGAACTGGGCTCCCTGTATGGCATCCAAAGACCTCTGCACAACATTCTTTCTAGGAAGCTGTTGAGGGTGACATCAAGGGCCAGGAATCGGACTTGGGTCTCCCACATGGAAGGTGAGAATTCTATCACTGAACCTTTACTGCCCTCACTACACATTTTAGTGAAACTATCACCTATTGATACGTGGGGTTTAGGGGCCTCTTGGAGCTCTGGTAGCGTAGTGGTTACGAATTGGGCTGCAAACCACAAGGTCAGCAGTTCGAAATTACCAGCTGCTCCGCAGGAGAGAGATGAGGCGTTCTGCTCCCGTAAAGACTTACAGCCTTGGAAACCCTGTACAGGGTCAATATGAGTCAGAACCGACCCCGCGGCACACAGCCAACTAACTGATTTCAAAGTCTGCTCTAGCCTCTTCAGCCGTAAGAGACAGGTGACAACAAGGGCACAGAGGAACGAGCGCTGGTGGTGCAAATGGTTAAGCACTCAGCTGTTAACTGAAAGGTTAGCAGTTCAAATCCACCCATTGGCTCCGCAGGAGAAAGATCTGGTGATCTGCTTCCAGATTTATAGCCAAGAACATACTCTGGGGAAGTCTGACACTGCCACAAAAGGTCACTATGAGTTGGGTGGGCTCTAGGGGTAGCCTCGGCACAGTCACAAAAGGACAGTCCGTCCTAACCAATGTATTGTTGTTGTTAAGAGCCATTGAACTGGTTTGATTCATATCGACCCTGTATAGGGTTTCCAAGGAGCGGAACCACCGACCTTGCAGTTAGCAGTCCAGTGCTGATCCTATAATGCCACACCAGAACTCCCTGTAGGATCAATAAGTCCTTGTCCAGCAAGTCTCTTTTCTTCTTTGTGCCTCAGTGTCCTCATCTGGGGATGCTCCCTCCTGGGGGTTTCTGGAAGAATTGGCTGCAGTATCTCCAAAGGGCAGGGGCAGCTCTAGGAACTGACATGGCTGGTCTGAGTCCTCCCATGATCTCAAAGCAGCTCTACCAATCCCACCAGATCCCACAGCTTCTGTGGGATTCAAACCCAGGCTAGTGCAGGCCAGAGCAGATTGCTGCCCACCACATGGAGCTGCCCGAACTCTTGCTCAGACCTTCACTCCTGGCCAAGGGTAGCCTGTGGGCTGCTGGTCCCCGTTAACTGTGTTGTCTGTGCTTCAGTGAGCTCTTTGAGGTGGGTGCAGAATCTCAGCACAAGTGCCAATATGGGCCAAGTGGTCCCATGCCAGCCTCCCGACGCCTTCTTGAACAGTCAGCTTCTGGGTCAACAGGAGGACTGGATGAGAGATGGACCAGCGGACTTGGTTAGAACCCAAGCTAAAATCAAGTCATGTCCCTTGAGTTCAGAGCCAACCACTCACCAGGTAAGATCACTGTAGTACTTTTCTCATGCTGTTCCACTCACCCAGAACCCCCTTCTCCCACTGGGAGGCAAGCCTGTGTGGAGATGAGAGCTAGACTCCTGTGTTCAAATCCTACCTCAACCACTTGCATTAGCTCTTCATGTTTGTGCATGTGAACTGTGTCTCAGAAATGGGCTGAGGATCGTTCCTATCTCACCATGTGGTGAGGAGTCAACACGTGAGCACACATACAGAGTTTGTACTTGACATGTATGTACCTGGTATGCATGCTCTTGACATGTGGTAGGCATTGTTTGGTGGGTTCATGCTCACTTTTCACATCTCGGCTGTCTGCTCCTGGCCATGGCAGTGTTCCTCTGCCCCCTACCCTGTCTTCTCTTGGCACATGGTCACTCAGTAATGACCACTCTACTAACCAATCTTCCTGGAGAGAAAAGCCTGCTTCACCTTGCAGTCCTCAAGGTCTAAGTACAATAAGTTTCCAGTTGCCATCTGACTCAGGTGTGACAGGGTACAATTGTGCTCCCTAAGATTGTCAATGACTGATATTTTTGAAGCAGATCATCATATCTCTCTTTCAAGGCACCTCTGGGTAAACTTGACCCTCCATCTTTTGGGTTAGCAGTTGAGTGTGTGAATTGGTTGCGCCACCCACAGACTCCTAAGCACAAGAGTGGTCCCCCAGAATGTGCTAAGTGAAGGAAGACATGAGCTTGACGTGGGAGACAAGGCAGATGGGGTCACTCTCCACACTGCCCAATTCCTCACTTCTGTGGTTTTAGAGAATTCATTCTTCTTAGAATCTCAGACTCCTCACTGGGAAGATTCTCAAACTTCAATCAGCACATGAGCCATGTGTGGGTCTGGTTCGAATGCAGATTCAGACTCAGCAGGGTGTGGTGAGCCTGGGTGTCTGCATTTCTAACAAATCCCCAGGTGATGCTGATGCTCCAGGTCCCTGGACCACACTGAGTAGGAAGAGCTCGGCTCAGTTATATACCCATGTCTGCATGGAGCCTGGCACACACATAGTAATACTCAATAAATAGTGACCCCTATGGGAGTCTTAAGGAGCTCTGGTAGCATAGTGGTTACGAATCAGGCTGCGAACCTTAAGGTCAGCAGTTCGAAACTACCAGGTGCTCCACGGGAGAAAGATGAGGCTTTCTACTCCCGTAAAGATTTACACCCTCGGAAAACCTATACAGGGTCGCTATGGGTCAGAACCGACTCGATGGCACATAACAACAACAACAACAACATGGGAGTCTTGGCGTGGCACTGTGGGCTAATGTGTCAGACTGCAAAGTCCTTTGAACTGCAAGGTCGGTGGTTCAAGTTTACCAGCTGCTCCTTGGAAACCCTATACAGCGTTGCTATGGGTTGGAATCGACTCAACGGCGCTTAACAACAACAACATAAGCCCACTGGAGTACAGGGTAGTGCTGTACTGCTAACCACAAGGTTAGTGGACTATTAACCACAAGGTCGGTGGTTCAAACCCACCAGCTGCTCCTCAGAGTCAGAAGGGACTCAACAGCACTTAACCACAACATAACTCAATTGGAGTCTTGGGGTGGCCCTCTAGGAAAACACTGGGCTACTAACCTCAAGGTTGGCAGTTAAAACCCACCAGTGGCTCCTTGGAAACCCTATACAGGGTCGCTATGACTTGGAATCACCAACTCAACAGCAGTTAACAACAACAACAACATAACCCCATTACAGTGGCAGTCAAAGGAAAGTTCTGATCACAGACAGTGGTGTTCTTAGCCCAGAGTCCCAGAGCTCCATCTCAAAGCTGTCTCTGAGGTTCATATGCGTCATCTCAGGCCAGAGGCATGGACCCTGGACAAACCTGATTTCAAGGATCAGATGGCCCTTGAAACCATGTCCATCTAGCACTTCTGGTCCTGCACAGACAGGGGCTAGAAATGATGGCTGCTGAACCCAGATGTGGCTGCCTTACTTGGAGCCAGTACAAGGTGTGGACTTGATGATGGGGCCTTTTGATGGGAGACCTCAGAGCTACAGCCTTCCAGGCAGGACTGTGGACTGAATTTCTGCTGCAATCTCAGGTTCTCTAGCATCATCTGATCCTCAGGTGCCCCTTTAGAAGATAAGCAGAGTCTACTGTGTCCTGACCCAGCTCTCAGCCTGAGTCCCACTCTTCCCCAAGACCCTGGGAAAGCTCAATCTTTAAACACAGATATCTGCTGCTCCACAGGTACTGGACCCAGGTGGTTTGCCCCAAGGCGGAGGGACTGGGTGTGCCAGGGATGGAGAGAGGGAGACTAGAAGGCAGGGGAGATGAGATCAGGGTGCAGAAGGGTAGGAGGAAAGAGAGAGGGAGCGGGTTACACCACAACACACAGTCCCATGAGAAGAGTTAACATGTATACATGCCAGGTGCTGACATATCTCTTTTATGTGTGCCAACTCACTGAGACGGGCCTTGTCACTCCAATTTCCAGGCAGGAACACTGAGACCCAGAGATTAAATTATATACCCCCAACCCAAATATGTGTTGATATCCTAATCACTTCACCTTTGGGTGTAATCCTGTTTGGAAAATAGTCTTTGTTCATTAGATCTTAGCCAAGAAGGTGGTGGTCATGTGCCGTGGATTCAGTGCTGACTCACAGCAACCCCGCATAAGGTTTCTGAGGCTGTAAATCTTCACAGGAGTAGAAAGCCTCATTTTTCTCCCGCAGAAGTGCTAGCAGTTTTGAACTGCTGCCTGTCAGGTTAGCACCCCGACTCATAACCACTACACTACCAGAGCTCCTTTAGCCAAGTAGAGTGGGTTCTAAATCTAATGGTTCTGTGTTATAAACAAAGCAGATGAGATATGTGCACTCACTCCTGTGGGTTGAGGCAGGCAGCACATCAGGATTATGTACAAGGAAACAAAGAACTCCCATGGCTAACTGGTGAGCTCTTTCTGAAAAACTCTGCACAACAACTAAGTATTTTCTGATACAATGTTGATAGATGAGCCCCCTAGGGTGGAATACCAAGAATTGCGATGCTGAATGCAAAGCTAGGTTCTGTTATATACATACATAAGGTTGTGTGAGTCAGCACCTGATTCCAGTGGCAATTAACAATGAACAATTTGATGATGGTGATGATGATTTGAATTAATGACCAATGATACAAACAAGGGCAAACTGAGGGCTGGCAGAGTGTGGCGACCTGGGCTACCACTTGTAATTCAACCTGTAGTCGTGATGCCTGGGTTCCAGGCACCAGGCATCACCCGAACGCTTGGGGGAGGCAACCTGTAGTCGTGATGCCTGGGTTCCAGGCACCAGGCATCACCTGAACCCTTGGGGGAGGCACACCATAGTGTGTGTTCTCAGAGTGGCTGCCCCAGTCTTGGTTCGCTGGTCTGTAAAATGAATACGGGGGACCTGAGGAGCCCGAGGCGCCGCCAGCTCCAGGCTTCGATTCCAGATGACCTATCTTGCCCTGGCTCCTGCACTGTTGAACTACATCATCAACCCTCAGAGGCAGCCACATTTCATGCATTTGGGCCCTTCACTCCTTCCCAAACCATCACCAACTTTTGTTCCTGTGGTGTTCCCGGGACACAGTGCACAGATGTCTCCCGCTAAGCCTGCCTCCCTCCATGCAGCCTACCTCCCTCCATGCAGCCTACAGAAGACAATGCGAAGGGACCACGTGAACGCAGCCCTTGATGAAGTGCCAGGCTGCGTGTGGGATGATATATGGCGCTCAGTATGGATACCGACATTTTAATCACTCACATGGAGAGTGGGCAGCTGCCTAATGGGACTGTTGGTCTCGCTGACGGTTGACATCTATAGCTTCAGACTTTAGTTCATGCTCGCTCTCGGGGCATCCTCTGCTGAACTCCAAAATCATGTCCCTGCACCCCAACATGGACACGGTAAGCAGTGTTTGGTTAACAACAATAAGCTTCTCCAGTAAACCTGACCCCATTCCTACGTACCAGCTCACAATCATTGTGTCTTTATTATACCTCTGCACTAGAAATGTTGTTATGTACCATTGAGTCGATTCTGATCCATAGTGACCCTGTATAGGGTTTTTGAAGAGCAGCTGATGGGTTTGAACCACAAACCTTGCGGTTAGCAATTCAGTGTGTATCCTACAGTGCCACACTAGGACTCCGCTGCTGTTGTTGTTAAGTGTTGACCATTTGGTCCCAAATAATAGCTACCCTGTATGGGTTTCCAAGGAGGAGCTGGTGATTTTGAACTGCTGACCTTGCGGTCCAGTGCTTTATCTCACAGCACCACAGTTAGCTCTCATTATCCAGTCCCCATGCACAACAGGACGAACGTATCCGTTTTGTACCATCCTCATGATGGGCTATAGATAAGACTATTGTGATTCATAGAGTTTTCATTGGCTGATTTTTGGAAGTACATCTCTAGGCTTTTCTTTCTACATCATGTTAATCTGAAAACTCCACTAAAAACCGTTCAGCATCAGAGCAGCATGCAAGTTTCCACTGACTGAGGGGTGGTGATGTGTGCGAGGTACACTGAACAGGAGAAGGACCTGCATCTCCTGCTTAGAAAGCTACAACTCTCTGGAACCAGCAATGCCTTTGCAACAGACAAGCTGAGTAGAGACACTGTGCCCATTTTACAGATGAGGAAACTGAGGCTTAGAGGATCCAAAGCAAAGCAAAGGCAGCACCAGACCTGGGTCTCCTGACTCCAGCAACTTCTTCTCTTTGGGTTCAGAACTTGGTGAGATGCTTTTGGGGTAAGGGAGAAGGCAGTAAAAAGGCAAGGGAGCAAAAGACAAAGAAGAAGAAGAGATTTAGGAAGAGGTGAAGCACATGAAGTCCAGAGGGCAGAATGGAAGCTCAAAGCAAAGGGGGAGAGAAGCAGGAAGAAAAAAGAAGTTGGCAAAGGAGAGAGGAAAGAAGAGAAACAAAGCAGGAGGGAAAGGAGGAAGGAAGCAAAAGAGAGGAATCCATCTGAGTTGAGGGGCTGCCTCCTTGTCTACTCTTCAGATTTTAGTTGTCTTTCACGGGTACATGACATTCATTTATCCATACAACACATATTTACTGAGCACCTACTATGTTCCAGGCACTGCTCTAGGTGCTAGGGTATTGCAGAGGACAAATCAAGTCTCCTGTGTCCTGGAGCAGAACTAAGAGCAAGTCCAGACAGAAGTAAGAAACATGAACTTGCTCTAGTGTTTTGCAGATGCAAAGACATTCACAGTTCACTGTCAACCCAAAGACTGGAGTGTTAAGGTGGGACTCAGAAGACTAGATCCCTCTCAGACTTGTGATCTTGTGACCTGTGATGTGTGGCTGATTCTGCGACAAGTCATCCATCAAGTCCAACAAGAAGACCATGATGGTTGTCCACTAGACCTGGGGCTCGGGGCAAATCATGTGGAAGCCAGCGTTTGTCAGCCGGAGCCCTCGCACTGGAGCAAGCAGGGTGGCCGACCCATGCTGATTGATACCAACAACTTCAGAAGCCTGGGTGTCGGCAGCATGGAAGTCTATGAGAGCTTCCCTGCAGCATAAATCTGACAGCTCACATTCTGGAATTGCATAAGCTTTTAAACAGATTGCCAGCGTATCTTTTCTTTTTATTGTGCTAGAAACACAAACAAAACAATGATTTGTCCCTCAATAAACAAAGGCAGTAAAAAGAAAGGGAGGAAAATCACGATCCACTTTACATTCTAGGAGCCTACTTCTTGCTGTGATATAGGGCAGGTTATATAAAGACAGGGCTGCTTGTCCCTGCCACTAGGTCGGGCCTGGAAGGCAATGGAAAGGGGCCACCCAACTTGCTTGGTGCTGGAGATAAGAGCTGGGGCTGGGGAATCAGATAGACCTTTGTTCAGTTGACTAAGTTTAGATGTGGCTCTGCAGCTTGCTGGTTGTGTGACCTTGATTCAATTACTAAACCTCTCTGTGCAGGATGAATAAAGTAAATAAGTGTGGAGTTGTTAGATTAGTGCCAGGCATGCAGAAGGCACATACTAAATCCCACAGCTAGCATCACCGCGATCCATTTTGTTGGTAGCCACAAAAGGAGGAAAATAACTCCTCAACCCCAACTCACTCACAGGGTTTAGTGATGCTTAAGGGAGATGGCCTGGTGTGGCGCTGTGGGTTAATGTGCCAGACTGCGAAGACGTTTGAACTGCAAGGTCGGCGGTTCAAGCTCACCAGCTGCTTCTCGGAAACCTTATACAGGGTCGCTATGGGTCAGCACCAACTCGACGGCACTTCACAACAACAACAACAACAACAAAGGGAGATGACAAATGGGCAAGAGCTGTGCAAACTGTAGTGCATTGTGTACAAAGGAGGCCTGCTTCTTACTATAAATTAAGGGCAAGTAATTTGTTTTCTGTGTCAATCTTAGATAATAACACATAGATGTGTATAGACACAGATAGATAGGCAGGCCTGGGCAGTGTTTCATCACAAAGATCATGGGAGTACCACAGAAGAAACTTTGGGAAATGAATAGCCAAACCTGTCAAGGGCAGTCAAGTCCAAAGTAAGTGACTGTTCACACCACCCACCCACCCATCCATCCATCTATCCATCCATCCACTTATCCATCTATCTATCCATCCACACATTCATCCATCCACATCTATACACCCATCCACCCACATCCACCCATCTATCCACCCATCAATTCATCCATCTATCCACCCATCTAATCATCTTTCCACCCACATTCACCCATCTATCCACCCATCCATCAACTCATCCATCTATCCATCCATCCACACATTCATCTATCCACATCTATACACCCATCCACCCACATTCACCCATCTATCCACCCACCCACCCATCCATGCATCCATCTATCCATCCATCCACACCTATCCACTCATCCATCCATCCAAATATGTACTTATACATCCACTGTCCCACTCACCCGCCCAACTCACTGAAGTCTCTTGCTATGAAGCGGTCTTGCTCACTTGATGGAAAGCCAAGGAGAGACCGTGGCCAGAGCTCCTGTACCTCTTGCTCATGGTTGGAAAGGAAGTCTATTGTCTAAGTTGATTCTCATTCACCGGAACAAAACATACCCTACTATTGCTCATGTCTTTGAACAATGACTGAGAACAATGTCTTTGGAATCTTTGGTCTGTGCCCAAGGTAACTGCTCGACACACTTCTTCTAACACATGTTCCAGCCAGGATGGCAGCCCGGAAAGGATGCTATTTTGTAAACTGGGGCTGATAAAATATTAGGAATGTCTCAGGGGTCACTATTAATAATGGGGAGGTGGGGAGAAGGGGATGAATTAACAGTTGCCAGACACCTGCTTGGTTTTATACCATTTATCTACAGCGTCTCATTTTACTCACAGCAACCTTCAGAGGTAGGTCTAGTTATGACCCCACTTTAGAGATGAGGAGATGGAGGTTCAGAGCAGCAAAGTCGTCTACCTAAAAGGTGAATCTGGGAAAATACAAGTAAGGGTGTAAGGTGAGGATGGGGTTTTACTGAGACTGGGTTCCTAGCCAAGGCAGTTCTGAGGCTGGGCCAGGGATGCTGTGGGTAGAAATGGGCTCAGTCTAGAATACATTTCACAGACTTGTCAAGGAAAGCTCAAAGCACACAATTCAACAAGATGAAATGGGATATCTTTTGAGAATGCTCTGGCCTCCACATCTTGGAGGCTGAAGGGTAGACATGCTACCGAACGAATGCAGTTTTCTGCTGTTGGAGAAATCTGAGTGTGACACTGTAGGATAAGCACTGCTGGAGGAATCCTTTCCAATTTTTAGCAGCTTAAGACTCAGCAAGTCTTTGTCCAGTTGGGTGAGTGGCCATGGCAGCAAAGACAGGCTGAGTTTGACATTTGTGACTGGAGACCCCACAATTTGGAAGCCAATTTCAGGGTTCAATGGACTCAAGACTTGCAAAAAATGACAACCATGTAACAGTATCTGTGCAGGTACAAGGACTAATAGGGAATGAGGGGAATGAAGGAGAGATTTTCATGTCAGAACGCCCGTGGTGCAACAGTACGCACTTGGCTGCTAACCGGATGGTTGGCAATTCAAACATACCAGCTGCTTGCTGGTGAAAGATCGGATGATCTGTTCCTTAAAGATTACAGCCAAGAAAATGCTGGAACAATTCTACTCTGTCATAGACGATTGCTACGAATCAGGATTGACTCAGTGGCACCCAACAACATCAAGATGGTGGGGAATCCTTGTTAAAAAAATATATACAACGAAACCTTGAGATTATAAAATGGAGATAGTTAAATCCAAGCAGGTTAAAGAAGTCATTCCCACCTTTAGGTCTTTGTGCAGCGCTCTTCCAACCTATCTTGTCCACCAAAACCTTGCTCATCTTCAGGGTCCTGTTGAGGCTAGTGTCTTTTCCTACTGCAGCAACCACAAGACCTGAAGCTCAAAGTTGGGAGATGAAGGACCTCCCACTGCATTTCTCTACACCTGGCGTTTCTATCTCCCCACTTCTTCCCACGGCTGACGTTCCCCTTGTCCTCCCCTTGAGGGTTCACATAAGCACTACCTTCTGCCACACACTTAAAGGGATCCCTTCTTCCTCTTCTCTCAGCCTCTTCTTTGTTTCTTTCTGGGAAGCCCTTCACAGGCACCTATTGTATGTTTGCTTGGTTTTTATTTTCCAATTCCTTCAGCAGAATGGAAGCCCCATGAGAGAAAAGATCCAATGTGTCATGTTCTTCACCACAGAATTACATCATTTGTAGACTGTATGATGAATGAGTGAGTAATCAAATGAGCGAACGACTGAGTAAATGAGCATACCAATACATGAATTAATTCTCCATCTCGAGATTTGTTGGCAGCCTCCTTTGGTTTCCCTAGTCATGGCTCTAGCATAACTCTGTTGGCGATTGTAGCACTCAGGGCAGGACAAATCACTTAGCTGTTGTCATTGTCGTTCCAGAGGATGAGAAAAAGCTAGATCTTTCTGGGCCTTCTAACATGACTTCTTACTCATCGGCAAGTGTGTGGCCATTCTTGCTTCCTGGCTTCAAGTGACTCCAGTCAGGGTCCATACCCAAAAGGGTACCTTAGATCTAATTTTTTTTCCCCCCACAGAGAGCAGTGGGGTGTCTTCATCATTTATCTGGTGCCTAACTCTGGGAATTCTGGGAGAAATAGTCTACAGCAGTGCTATCTGAGAGAACTTTCAGCAATGATGGGAACCTTCTCTGTGCCATCCAATATGGCGGCTACTAGCCATTTGTAAAGGAGTCCTGGTGTGATGCTGTAGGATAAGCACTGGACTGTTAGCTGCAAGGCTGACAGTTCAGACCCACCAGCCACTCCTTGGAAACTCTTTAAGGGTTGCTATGGAATCTGAACTGACTTGACCATACTTAACAACAACAAGTTATATGTAGGTACTGAGCACTTGAAATGTGGTGAGTGCAATAGAGGAACTGAATTTGTACCTTAATTTCAACTAATTTATATTACAAGTTAACAGCTACATGTAGCTAATAGTGACCATATTGGATGACGCAGGGCTAGAGGGAATCAGGGTAAGCAGAAAGAGACCCCATGGGGCTGGTTTAGACCTTTGCGTGATTCCCCTGGATCAACATCCCACCACTGCCAGGAGGCTAATACAAAATTGAAGCACCAAGTAGGAGGGGATTTGGATAAAGCACCAATTCTGGAAGAATCTCAGTGTGCTTCTTGGCTCTACAATGAACATGGTTTTAGTAAATGTCAACAGCAACCAATGATTGAAACAAAAAAGTTTGATGCAAGTATATTGGGTGAATTGGGAAGGCTGAGTGAAAGAGGCCAAAAAGAGTGAAATTTTCACCTACTATCACAGGTTCTCAAAAGATAATGTCAAAAATGAATAGGTTAAGAAATGGCAATATACAAATGATTTTTAAATATCGAAGCAAAGAGAGAAAGAATCAGTTTCAAGTGTGGAAGAGACTTGGCCCTGGGGAGCTAGAGTAAGGGGAGGGTGGGCAGGGGACTGGTATTTTTCATGATAAACTTTTTAGAACTCTTTGATTTTTAATTATGTGCATGTATTACTTTAATAACAACGAAACTTTATATATGTATGTATGTATATATATATATATATATAGAGAGAGAGAGAGAGAGAGAAAGAGAGGAGTTGTAGTGGGCTCTGGTCCTTCCATGTAGCATGTCTGAAAATGATACTACAGCATGAAGGCAAACAGAGTTTTCATGGAAATGAGTAACAGAGGAATAACATACCTCACTATCACTTCCACTTAGGACAATGACTTCTAGAGAATACAATTCTGGGACTATTTTACTTAATAAGGTAAGTTGGTGAGAGATTCACAGGGCTGCTACCTAACACAAAATGGCAGGGTGACTCTGCTCAGGGCCTCCCCACCAGTGCCACGGGCTCATGCTTAGCACGAGGCAAGACTCTCACATGGTGCTGCCTCAGTTTCTCCATGTGTAGCAAGGCCTGCTTGACCCTATCATTGTTCTGGAAATGAATAGGCAGATGCATTCACTCTAGGGAAAAGAGAAAGCACACACTGCCCATTTATTCATGTACAAATGAGCATCTTTTCTATACCAGGCACTGTTTAAAGTGCTGGGTATAAAACAGTGAACAAAACAGATGCAAATGTCTTTCCTCTTGATAGTGAAATTCAGGTGAGGGTGAGGCAGAGGATACAAACAGATAAATTCCTACATGATGTCATAAGTGCTAAGGAGCTCTGGTAGTGTAGTGGTTATGAATCGGGCTGCTAACCTCAAGGTCAGCAGTTCAAAACTGCCAGTTGTTCCGCAGGAGAAAGATGAGGCTTACTGCTCCGGTAAAGATTTACAACCTCGGGAACCCTGTACAGGGTCTCTATGAGTCAGAACTGACTCCATGGCACGTAACCACCAACACCATCGTAAATGCTCCAGAAACAGCTCAAGAAAGGCGTCACTGAAGAGAGGAAAACTGGACAACAACCTGCAAGAGATGAGAGAGCCAGGTCTGCAGATGCCCAGGAAGGCAGCAGGAATGTGTCTGGTCTATTTCAGGAAGGACTAACATGGCTGGAACACGATGAATAGGAGAGAGAAGAGGAGAAGGGGGAGGCTTAGTGGTACAAATGGTTAAGCACTCAGCTGCTAACTGGAAGGTTGGAGGTTGGCAGTTCAAACTCACCCAGAAGCTCTGTCAGAGAAAGAACTGCCCCCACAGGGTAGTCCTACCCTGTAATATAAGATCATCATAAATCAGAATGGACTTGACATCACACAACAATAATACACAGGCAAGAGAGGTGTGACCAGGCAAATCCAATCCATTGTCCATTGCATCCATTCCTAGGGAGGACCTGTTGCATTACGCTGGTTTAAAAACGAACTAATTCCCAGTGTGATGTCACTGAATGCAGAGTGACACTGAATGCAGAGTGACACGAGGAGTCCCATAAGCCCAGAGAAGCCGACTGTGCAGGGTCTTCTATTCTCTATGGTTACAGCGCTGCAGTATTCATTAACTGAGCCCCTTGGCGGTATAAACAGTTAGGCCGCTGACTGAGAGGTTGGAGGTTCTAGTTGAAATAAAGACTTGGCAACTTGCTTTTGAGAACACAGCCACTGAAAACCCTGTGGAGTAGAGCTGTACGCTTATACACATAGGGTCATTGTAAGTTGGAATCAACTCACTGGCAATTGCTTTAAAAAAAAAAAAAAAAATTCTTTGAAAAGGAACCCCACCCCTCAGGACTTTACAATGTTTCTGTAGGTGAGTCGTTTTCATATGTGGAACCTTGTGTATTGGAATACAACGCATTTATGGCCAGTTTCTAAGGGGCTTACCTGAAAAAGCCCACAGGATCCCACATACTTGCCAAGAGAATTGCACCGTAAGCTTGTACCCTTGTTCTTGCCTTCTAGAATGCTCCTTCTAGAAGGATTTTGCATGACTGATTGTTTCTCATGTTTCAACTCAAACGTCCCTTCTTACAGGTACTTTTCTGGCTTGTTGTGTGGTTATGTGCTGTGGAGTCGGTTCTGACTCATAGAGACCCTGTACAGGGTTTCTGAGGCTGTAAATCTTTACAGGAGCAGAAAGCCTTATCTTTCTCCCACAGAGTGACTGGTAGATTCGAACTAGTCACCTTGTGGTTAGCAGCCAAGCACACAATCCACTACACTACCATGACTCTCTGGATACTTCTATTGAATAATGACTTCTAGTCCCTTCTTCTCCCCATTACTCTGGTTCTCATTGCTCCTTTACATTTCCTTCAGTCCTCATCACTCTACATCTGAAATAAATTATCCACATATATAGGAGCCTGGTCTTTGGTAACCAGCATCCTGGCATCTCTACATACATTCTGTGTACTTCCAATGTCTGACACAAAGCAGGAATGCATTTGATAAATATGAATAAATGACCCTTCTGTCTGATACTTACAATATGGGTATTTAAACACATGAGCTCCTTCCTTGCATGAATCTGAAGGACTTGTCTGCAGCAAGGACAATTAAAGTGCATCGAAGACAGTGTGTGAGTTAGCAGAGTGCAACTTCTGGGCTACCTGGCCAGGTGAGTGTGGCTTTCTGCCTGGATGGGGGGCAACCTGCATTTGAATGACAACCCTTATTTAATAAAGACCCCCTAGGTGGTGCAAATGGTTGAATGCTTGACTACTAACCAAAAGGTTGGCAGTTCAAATCCACTCAGAGGTACCTCAGAAGAAAGGCCTGGAGATCAGTTTCTGAAAGGTCACTGCCTTGAAAACTCTATGGCATGTACCTCTTCTACTCTGCACACAAGGGGTCCCCATGAGGTGGAATGGACTTGGCACAGATGCGTTGGCTTCAGTTTTCTATTTAACACAGTTCATAAACTCATGCCAGAGTCCTTCTCTCACCCACCTCAGAGGGTGAGAGTCATTTCAGCAGGCTGTCGGCAGCATGGGCTCTTCTCAGCACCAGGAACGCCTTCACCCTCAAGCTCAGGTCTAAGACAAATTTCATGCGCTTGCTAAACACCTCTCCCCACTTGCATCAACTGAAGGATCTGGGACCCAGTGTTCAAAGTGGGAGGAGAAACTGATGATTAGGAAGAAAAGGCTGAAATAAGATGATTTGCATTGTGCACAATTAGACTCGCTCATGCTGAATGTTCCTAATTATTCTAATGACTATTAATTAAATAAAAGCAATAGCTGACCTCTCTAGGTAAGGAGCTCAGGTAGCATAGTGGATTACGCATTGGACTGTGAACTGCAGTAGTTCGAATGTACTCCGTGAGAGAAAGATGAGGCTTTCTGCTCCTGTAAAGATTTACAGCCTCAGAACCCTCTACATGGTCGCTATGAGTTAGAACCACTCGAAGGCACATAACCACCACCAGTACAGAGGAGGGCTGCAAACTGCCTCAGTGTGCAAATCCTCTCTGGGACTCATTTAAGAATAACACAGTGTGGAGAAAGTCTGTTTTCTGCAGCACCAGGTGGAGAGGAGGATCAGAAAGAATAAAGGGCTGGGAGGTAGGTGTGGAGGCCCACTTTGGCATGTGGCTAAAGGGCTTGGGCAGGGACCGATGCAGCACTGGCCAGGTCAGGAAAAGACAAGATAGAGGCCATTTGGCACTTCCTTCCACAGAATTATTGCAGCCACGAGGAAATGAATGAATGCTGGTAGGCTGACCCTCCTCCTCCTTCCCTGCTTGGTAGCTTCCTATTCTCATCTAACAGGTGCTCCCAACTTCATCCCTTCATCTCACAAACCAAGTGCCTACTCCAGGCTGGACATAGGAATGAATAAAAGAAAAACATGCCCACTACGTGGGTGGTTCAAACCAGTCAGCCCTCAATGATGATCTAAAGATTGATGGCTGGAACTCACCCGGAGGTGCCTCGGAAGGCAGACCTGATCATCTGTTTCTGAAATGTCACAGTCTTGAAAACCCCAAGGAGCAGTTCTACTTTGTCCACATGAGGTCGCTGTGAGTTAGAATCAACTCATCAGCAACTAACAACAACAGCAACACGTTGATGGAGAGAGAAAACAACAACAACAATGAAAAACACACAGCTGAGTAAATAAAAACACAAGCTGGAAGGTGTGATTTAGAGTTCTGCACCAGATAGTGTCTGGTAGTGTAGTGGTCACGAATCAGGCTGTGAACCGCAAGGTCAGTAGTTCAAAACTACCAGCTGTTCCACGGGAGAAAGATGAGGCTTTCTGCTCCCGTAAAGACAGCCACGGCACGCTCTGATTGGTGACCACCTCACCGGTAAGGGGAAGTGAGGGAAAAACAGCAATGAAGCGGCGAGCTAAGCCCTACAATTTTCAATAGAATTCTGTGAACACAGCTGAAGACCTGATCGGCCAGCAGTGTGGCAAGACCTGGGGACTCTTGGGCCCAGAGTCAGTGACATAGCCACAGAGGACTAGAGTGGAGAGTGAAATGTCCAGCTCATAAGAAAAGAGGGCATATGCATAAGAACACCCACACCTGCAGATAATACCTACTTGACCTGGCTTCAATGACTGGATGATCAGAGCTCAACTAGAAGAAGAAAGAAGAGGAAAAAAAAGAGTAATCTGATACAATTTGATGAACTGGATGATCAGAGCTCAACTAGAAGAAGAAAGAAGAGGAAAAAAAAGAGTAATCTGATACAATTTGATGAACTTGACCTATACCTATGGATGCAGTAGCTCAAAAGAGGGAACAAATCTTTACAGCGAAGATCATCCCCACCCCCTCCATACACAGAGTAGACAGGGATGGGCAACTTGGACATTGGCTACCCAAAATTGGGGGGAGGGCTACAAAGGCAAGAAGTGACTGGTTTACAAGCTTTCAAAAGGGAACCTAGATTCAGAGGGTGTGGAGCAAGGTAGAATCTCCACTGAGTAGTATCCAATCAGCTGTAAATCTTTACAGGAGCAGAAAGCCTCATCTTTCTCCCACGGAACAGCTGGTAGTTTTGAACTGCTGACCGTGAGATTAGCAGCCCAATTCATAACCACTATGCTACAAGAGCTCCTTTCAACTTTTCATAACAGCCTTGTATATGGTTTCTGAGGCTGTAAATCTTTACAGGAGCAGAAAGCCTCATCTTTCTCCCACGGAACAGCTGGTAGTTTTGAACTGCTGACCGTGAGATTAGCAGCCCAATTCATAACCACTATGCTACAAGAGCTCCTTTCAACTTTTCATAACAGCCTTGTATATGGTTTCTGAGGCTGTAAATCTTTACAGGAGCAGAACGTCTCATCTTTCTCCTGCCGAGTAACTGGTGGATTCTAACTGGTGACTTTGTAGTCTAAGATGTAACCCACTATATACTATCAGGGTTCCTTTGAACATAGCTTTTGTTGCTGTTGTTAAGTGCCATCTAGTTGATTCTGACTCATAGTGACTCTGTATAGGGTTTCTGAGGAGTGACTGGTGAGTTTGAACCACCAACCTTGCAGTTCAAACCGACCTTATGGTTGAGAGTTTATCCTACAGTGCCACACCAGAACCCCTTGAACATAGTCGTGGTGGTGGTGGTAGTGTGCCGTGGGGTTGGTTCTGATGCATGGTGGTGTGATGTGCCCTGAAGTTGGTTCCAACTCATAGTGACCCAGAATAGGGTTTCTGAGGCTGTAAATCTTTATGGGAGCAGAAAGCCTCATCTTTCTCCTGTGGAACCACCGGTAGTTTCGAACTAGCTGACTTTGAGGTTAGCAGCATGACTCGTAACCACTACACTATCAGAGCTCCTTTTGAATGTAATACTACTGCCTAAAAAAAACCCAAGCCAAACCCAAACATATTACTGTCAATTGATTCCGATTCACAGCAATCCCATAGGACAGAGCAGAGTTACCCCATAAGGTTTCCAAGACTGAAATCTTCAGGAAAGCAGACTGCCATAATTTTGTCTCATAGAGGGGCTCGTGGGTTTGAACCACCAGCCTCCCAGTTAGCAGCCGAGTGCTTAACCATTGTGCCACCAGGGTCCCTAAATGACCTAGCCTTTCCATTCCTTAGTATATAACTGAGAGACTGAACACAGGGACACAGTCCCATGCACACACAGCACTGTTCAGAGCAGCTCTATTTACAACAGCCAAAAGGCAAAAACCACCTACATGTCCTTCAGCAGATCAATGGAGAAAGAAAATACAGCACACACATACAGTGGATTATGACCATATTTTCCTCAAATTAGGTGCCCATGTAAAGAACATGCACACACATATGATGGATGGAAGTGATGAGATTATGTACAAGCATTCTGGCATAGCGCATCCACGCATATATTGTGCACGTCTTATGATACTGCCAGAGTGAATTTCAGCCCCATTCACTCTCGTGCAATAGTCTGAAAATACTTTTTGCTTATATTTATAAAATCACGGTATAAACCATGGCCAAGAAGGTGTGAGTTGAGTTTGGTAGTGCCTCTGTAATTGGAAAATAAACAATTGAAACTGCAGTGGTTCCGGAGCAGTTTGTGGAGTTCCACGGAGCCAGTCGGGGAGACAGGCGGAGGGTTGGGTGGAGGGCTGCTTGCAAGCTTGGTCTGGTCCTGCATCAGGTGAGGATGTGAAACCAGTGGCAGGCTCTGGTCCCACGAGGTCCCTGGGTGCATGATCTGACCTGTCTCTTCTGAGTCAGGGATGGGAGACCCATCTATACCCATGGCTCTCACATCCCGGAATGCAGACTCATGCAGCTTCTGGGCTAGAGAGAGGAAAAACGGATTCCTTCCTGCTTTGTAGACAGTGGTTTGTAGCTTAGGGAAGGAATCCTGTTGGGACTTGAGCTGCTCAAGAAATTCGAGGGGACCTGCTGCTGGGCATCAAGCCTCTGTATTAACAGACACCAAGATCAAGACTTAACAGAAAAAAAAATTAAAATTGAAGTCAGCAACATAGGAAGAAATAAACAACATGGGGGTTGCATAGCACAAAAAGCAAATATTATGCGTGTTCTTGCATAAAAATATAGGATGCAGATACAAATGGGTGCAGCCTTTTCCCTGCTCAAGAAACACTGGTCTTCTTTTGAGTTTTCTCAACTGTTTCAAAGTGTAAAGTATCCTTACTTTGCCAGCAATACAAAAATAAAACTAGTGTAGAGCCAGCTCCATGGACAAAGCTGAACCAATCCAAGACAGTGTCCATCACTTCAGGATGTCTAGTAGAAATTTTGGGAAACAAGTTGCCTTCTTCTGATAGAGTATGCACATCAATATGCCTTGGAACTTTCAGGAGTTATAAAGAGAGAGACTCTGCTTAAGATTGGAGCTCATGCAAAGGGCAGCAGATCCCAGAGATAGATAGATAGACAGAGAGAGAGAGAGGGAAGGATG
>NW_006408608.1:6307594-6309731 GCF_000296735.1 Chrysochloris asiatica
ATATTGCTATAGCGAATCTATTCTAAAATCAATCTATTTTGAGATATAAAGAGCAAATTAAACAAGCAAGCAAGAACAAACCGAGGGGAATATATACATCCTACATGATCACCAAGAAATCTAGGAACAGAAACTGAAAAATGACCAGAACTACCTCACCCCTGCCACCTCAAGCAGAGAGAGAGAGTGGCACTCTGAATTTGAAGTTTACTTTGGACATGTTATCAGCAGTGACTGGTCTTTGGAGAAGGGCATCATGCTTGGTAAAGTCAGAGAAAAGAGTTAGACCCTGAATGAGATGGACAGACACAATGGCTGAGACAATGGGCTCAAACATAGAAACAATTATGAGGATGGGGCAGGGCCGCCCTGTGTTTTGCTGTGCTGCACGCAAGATTTCGATCAGTTGGAACCGGCTCAATGGCACCTACAAGAAAAACAGCAGTCTCTTACATTGTGAGAAAATAAATGTCTGTTCATTAAAACCACCCATAGTTGTGGTTAAGTGCTGTTGAGTCAATTCTGACTCATAGTGACTCTGTATAGGGTTTCTGAGGAGCGAGTGGTGAGTTTGAACTGCCGACCTTATTACTCAAACCAATCTTGCAGTCCAGTGCTTATCCTATAGCACCACACATAGATAAGACAAAACAGAAAGACATAGAAACCAATTCCTGATATCTTTTAAGTCCCAGGATCCAACCATGCCTGAATCCAGACATTATTGAATGTTCACTTTCATGAGCTAATAAGTGCACTTTTTTTTTTTTTTTTAACTTTTGACGACATAATGAAGATTCCAGAGCAAGCTCTCCAGAGAAGGTAAAGCTGGAGGTCTCCTCGAAGGACAGGCAGGGCTCCATGCCTCAGCAAAGCTACTTACTGCTGCTGCTCTCAGTTTCCCACTCAGTGGGCTGCATGTTCAGGTAACTCAGCACCCAGGTGGAGATCCATTCATAGTTTTGTAAAACCTTTGCAGTAGGCTCGATAATTCTTATCAGATTTTGAGAGCGCTAACAAGCAGTGCTGTGTTAGACAAAACAAATCAGTGCTTTCATGGTGGTACACTGGCTGGACTGCTGAGAAACTACTGACAAGAACCCAACACACAACACCATGTACCTGCATCAGGAGAGTCCAGAATCTTCTTAGCAAAGGCAAAACTGACCGACGACACTGACTAGGCTCTGGCAGGGAGTGGAGGAGAGAAGGGAAGGAGATGTTGTTTTTAGGTGCCATCTAAGGTTTCCAGTGAACCAAGCAGACCACTAGGACTTTCTTCTGAAGCGTCACTGAGTGGGTTCAAACCAGAAGCCTTTCAGTTAGCGTCCTGAGGGCAGATCTATTTGTGCTACTTGGGATTCTTTGGAGGAAGCTAAGTTGTTGCTGTTGAGCTGATTCGGACACACAGGGACTCTACAGGACACAGCAGGCCTGGCCCATGAGCTTCGAAGGCTATCATCTTTAAGAAAGCTCAGGTCAGGTTGGACCATCGACTTCTTGGTTAGCAGTTGAGAGATTAATCACTATGTCACTAGGGGTCTTTGGAGGAAGGCGTTATTGTTAAGTGCTGTTGAGTCTGTTCTGACTCATAGCGACTCTGTATAGGGTTTCCAAGGAGCGTCTGGTGAATTTGAATCGCTGACTTTTGGTCCAGTGCTTTATCCCACAGCACCACACCAGGACTTGGAGGAAGATCTTGTTTCTTCAAAGTAGCTGGAAGCAGCTCCAGCCTTTGTGGAAAAGGACAGAATTCAACATGGAGGAAGTCTCATTAGTCATCAGATGTGAGGGATGAGCAGGAAGGGACGCAGGTGGGCAAACACAGTAAAGTCCAGGCACTGATATGGGGTTAAGAATGAGGCAAGAGGGGCTTCCTGGCATCCAGCCTACCTGAGCACAACACAACACAACACAATAAACACACCACATCATACCAACATGATATGACATAATAGCATGCCAAAGTTTTTCTTGTCTCTCAGCTCACTTGGGTTAGGTGACTCCTGGGGTAGGTCCCGATTCATAACATCTCCTGGCCTCAGTGACCAATCAGCTCAGGGATAGGCAGGTGACCCCAGATGGGCTGTTTGAAAATGGTGCTGTGAGGTAAGCACTGGTAACCACAAGGTTGACT
>NW_006408608.1:6310651-6336713 GCF_000296735.1 Chrysochloris asiatica
TCTTATGCATATGCCCTCTCTTCTTATCAGCTGGACGCTTCACTCTCCACTCTAGTCCTCTGTGGCTATGTCACTGGCTCTGGGCCCAAGAGTCCTCAGGTCTTGCAACACTGCTGGCCAACCAGGTCTCCACCCGGGTTCACAGAAGTCTATTGAACCTTGTAGGGCTTAGTTCGCAGCTTCATTGTTTTTCCCTCACTTCCCCTTATTGGTGACAAACGTGGTCACCAATCAGAGCGTGTATTCCTATTGAGTCTTAGTCTTGGAAGGGGGTTTGATCTGAGGGGACCCAATCACTTGCCTTGATGTCTCCTGGGCGAGCAACTCACTTGCTCTTGTAGTAGTCAGTTGGACTGCATGTTTTGTATTTTTCCTGTTGGTTTTTCTTTCAACAACACTTTTTAAAAAAACTTTTTACTTCATTTGAAATCTAGATTCTTGACTTATGCAGTTATAGACAAAGTTTGCTAGTTGGGGGTGGGTCCAATGGATTCTAAGGCCCAGGCCTGGGGCAGACATGACTGTAGGATAAAGTCCAAACTCAGGTTGGCTCAAAAGATCCTATATGATCCGGGGCCTGCTTGCTTTTCCAGGATCACTTTCCACAATGTGCCTACACAGGCCTGCTCTTAGCTCTGAAAATACGCCATGCTTCTTCCTCCATCCATACCTCCATATGCTTCCTCCTCTGTCCACACCTCCACACTCTTCCTCCTCCAGCCACACTTCCACACGCTTCCTCCTCCGTCCACACCTCCACATGCTTCTTCTTCCATCTATACCTCCACACACTTCTCTTCCATCCACACCTCCACACGCGTCCTCATCCATCCATACTTTGACAATTCTTCTTCCCCCACCCATACCTTCTCAATTCTATTTCCTTTCTTTCCAATGCTCACCTCTCTTCCTGCCTGTCCCCCATTCATCTACTCCCATGCACGCTCATGGGACAAAAGTGTCCTCATTTTTTCTGCTCAGCTTAGATGTCAGCTTCTCTGGAAACTTTTCTGTGTTGTCCTCACTCTCTCCTACACTTGCTGAATCACTGTCTTCTTCCTCTCCTGCCACTATTTCTTGCATTCACTAGCACTTATAAAATATTAGCTGAAAGAAAGAAAGAATGAATGAATGAATGAACAAAGGACAAGCATTCTATGTTACCCTAGCTTACCACTGCCAGCTTGGTGGCTCCAGAGCCCAGGACTCACTCTCCCTGGTTTGGGGACTTGGCTGAGCCCAGGAATCAATCCTAGTGTTCATGTGTTCCCTTCTTAGGCCAGGAAGGATCTAATTATCCTGTGATTGTAGTAATTATTCCATCCAATTGATCAGTAATCGCTGCAATTCGTACACATGATTTTACATTAATAATTTGCAATGTATTTGTTTATACTTGAATAACATAGGCTGACAATAAGACTACTGAGATGAAATCTCCAAGGTCCTGAATATTTACATGGTGCAATGAGACATATTTTAGCTGTAATAATTACGTTGTTTTTCACTTTTTTCAAAAGAAGGTGTTTGCTAATAGGAAATGCCATTATCACAATTCTGGTCTCAACATGTTGCACTGGGCAAATCTGTTGCACAAGACCTCTTTAAAGTGTTAAAAAGTAAAGATGTCACTTTGAAAACTAAGGTGCATCATGGTATTTTCAGTAGCCTTCCGTGCATGTGAAAGCTGGCCAATGAATACGGAAGACAGACAAAAAAAGAGTTGATGTCTTTGAATTATGGTGTTGGTGGAGAACATTATGCCAGAAAAGCGAACACATCTGTCTTGGAGGAAGTACAGCCAAATATTCCTTAGACATGAAGACGGTGAGGCATTTCTCTCATTACTTCGGACACATTATAAAGAACATCATTCTTGGTAAAGTAGAAGATCAGCGAAAAAGAGGAAGCCCCTCAATGAGATGGATTGACACAATGTCTGCAACAAAGATTGTGAGGATGGCTCAGGACCAGGTTGTGCTTCCTCCCATTGTACACAGACACAGGCAGAACCCATGTGACAACACCTAACACCACCACCATGGGCAGGGGAGTGCAGAGGTATGGCATATGTGCTAATGTTTGTCTGGCGTAATCACGCATTAGCCTTCTGTTTCCAGCTATATCACTGAATTCTAACCGCTTGTCAGCTAACAACAAGGATGTGGAGCCAATTTTTATGCAAATAAAGGAGAAATCAAAGGAAATGAGAAGCTCAACCCCAACCTATTTCTAGTGTTTTCCACAACATGTGGAACCAAGATGGAGGCTCCTGTTTCACCTTTAGAAGAGCACCTTTAACACAGCGCTAGGCTTATGAATCAAATTCATATTTCCATTCATTCTGATCCCCAACTCCAAAGGTCAGAAGGTTGTTTTATCAAGAAAACTGAGTCTTACTGGCAGGAAGACCCTTGAGAACATGATGTGAATGACTTGAGTGAGAAAACTCCTAGCTGCCCTTTGGGCTTTCTAAAGAGATCCTCTCTAGAGAGAATTCCCCATCTTCCAACAAATTAAACAGTCGTCATTGGAGTATATCTGCTATGTTCCTCTGCCAGGTTCAATACGAGCTCAGCTGTGTCCCTCAAACAGATCAGTTGAAGTCCTCACCCCTCTACCTGTGGATATAACTTTGTTTGGAAATAGGTTCTTTCATTGAAGATGTTAAAGTGGCGTCAGTCCTAATTCTTTCTGGAGTCCCAGGGCAGTGCAAATGGTTAATAAGCTCAGCTGCTAACTGAAAGGTTGGAGGTTCAGATTTACCCAGATGTACCTTCTGGTAGCATAGTGGTTACGAATTGGGCTGCGAACTTTAAGGTTAGCAGTTTGAAACTACCAGCCGCTATGCGGGAGAAAGATGAGGCTTTCTGCTGCCGTAAAGATTTACAACCTCGGAAACCCCGTACAGGGTCACTATGGGTCAGAACTGACTCGATGGCATTTAACAACAACAACCTTAGAAGAAAGACCTGGTGACCGGCTTTTTAAAAATCAGCCATTGAAAATCCCACAGAGCTCAGTTCTACTCTGACCCACATGGGACATCATGAGCAGAGTAGACTTGATGGCAGTTGGTGTATTATAGTTTATTTTGGGTGTTGTCTTATAAAAGGGAGACAGAGTCACATAGTGCGGACATGCCATATGAAAACACATCCATAAACTAAGGAACACTAAGATATGCCTGGGGCTACCAAGGGTTGGAAGACGCCAAGAAAGAAGGCAGAACCTAGAGAGAACATGGACCTTCCAACATCCCCCCAAACCGTGAAACAATAAAGCCCTATTCTTTTATGCCATCCACTATGTGATATTTTCACAGTATCCTAGGAGACGAAGACAAAACATGAGGCCAACAAACTCCTAGACCTGGAGTTCTCAGAGGTCAGCCTAGACTTTTCTCAAGTCTGTCAGTAGCTTGGTTGGACTCCGTGCCTGCAATAGGGAAGGTTATGAATCCCTTAGGATGGGCCCGGGAGTCTGAATTTTTTTTCCAGGTGAGGAAAAAAGGGAAAAGGAATCCACCATCCATGCAACTCCCAGGGTCTGGGGCATGAATTGCAGGAATGTATTTTACAACCAATGTTCCATGTTTATTACAAGTGCAATTTCATGTCGACCTGATGCCAGCTCCATTAGGCTAGGACTGTAACTCCCATGGTACAAATAGAGAAACTGAGGCTTGCAGGGCTGCGGCAACTTAGCCTGAATCACATAGCAGCTGAGCCGGGATTGGACTCCCATCTGGTCTCACTTTTTACAAACCAACTCATCTCCAGTGTGGGTGAAACAAACAAAATCAACCGGAACTATTTGTAATCCAGCTTCCAAGTCAGGCACACGTATTAGTAGCGTAAAACAAAGCAAACCCTGTTTGTCCTTCCACAGGCTCATGTGGGGGTATGCAGAACCAGAGACGAAAACCACCCCAGTTGTTACCCCAGAGCAACTGACATTCTAGACAATCCACAGAGTTTAAGGAGCCCTAATAATGCAATGGGTTAAACACTCTGCTACCACCTGGAAAGTAGGCTGTTCAAACCCACTGGCTACTTACACCACAGGAGAAAAGACTTAGTCCCATAACAAATTACAGCCTTGGAAACCCTATGGGGAATTCCTACTCTGCTCTATGTTGTTGTTGTTGTTGTTGTAAAGTGCTGTCAAGTCGGTTCCTACCCATAGCGACCCTATATAGGGTTTCTGAGGAGCGGTTGGTGAGCTTGAACTGCCAACCTTTCAGTTCAAACAACTTTGCAGTCTAGCATATTAACCCACAGCACCTTACCAGGACTCGCCTGTGTCCTACAGGCTTGCTAGAAGTCAGAATGGACTCAACATCACACAACAAAAATAACAGAGATCGTTTGGAGTGACTGAAAATGGGAAAAAGAAATGATGAGAACTGGCATTTTCTAGGATAGCCAAGGAGAGATGACTTCAGGAAGAGGGTGGCAGCGCAGGTTCTTAGAGCATCATAAAGCAGGTGCCCCAGCGCCTCACAACCTGGCAGGGATGGTCCAGACACATGTGCATGCTTTTGTCAGAGACCTGGAAACTCCCTGCTCAGGCCTCAGGTAGTGGTGGAGACTCACCAAAGACTGTGAGCAAGCCCAGGCTTTCAGAAAGAAGTCTGTGCTCTATGCTGACCTCAGAGTGGGGCAGTATTTGGGGTACCAGGAGAGAAGGGGCAACGTCAAGGAGCAGTGAACCAGTAAGCAGCCAATCTGCCAGATCTACCTGGGTCTCCTTGCAGCCAATCAACTCAGAGGCTACAAAGGTCTTCTGATTCTTTAAGTAAATCTCATGGGTTAGAGAGCCCAGCCAAGAACTTTTTTGCCATGGAGGACCATGAAGCCAACAGATAGAACCAGATACAAAAAGCCAGCACTAAAGAATGACAAACCCATGGACAACAGACCCCGATACTCTGAGAGAAAGTACTCCGAGGTTTGCACAGCTGACCAGGGTGATGAGAATGAAGAAGATGAAGAAGATAGAGATGCTGTTGCTGATGGTGACAGGAATATAAACAATGTTCTACCACCATTGTTGGGGCAGCGCCAATGGGCTGAGGATTACATTAAACACCCACTGCAATGGAGTTCATTGTGATTCGCAGTAACCAGATGGAACAAAGAAGAGAATTGCTGCATAGGGTTGGTTTCTAAGGCTGTAATCTTTGCAGAAGCAGAGAGACACACGTTGTTCTCCTTCAGAGTAACTGGTGGGTTTGAACCATCAATCTTGTGGTTAGCAGCTGAGTGCTTAACCACTACACAACCAGGGCTCCTCAGTTCAGGTTATCATTGAAATTCCTCAATGCTTCTTTTCCTAAATACAACTCTCAGGATCAACATTCCAGATATTTGTTATGATAGTGTCTGCATGACAAGCTATGGACAACATTGTGAGTACTCCGGAACACTTAATTGTGCTCATGAGGAATCTACACGGACGAAGAGGCAGTTGTTTGAACAGAACATGAGAACACTGAATGTTTTAAAAGTAAGAAAGGTGTGCGACAAGGTTGTATTCTTTCACCATACTTATTAAACCTGTATGCTGAGCAAATAATATAAGAAGCTGGGTTCTATGAAGAAAAATGTGGCATCAGGATTGGAGGAAGACTCATTAACAACCTACAATATGCAGATGATACAACCTTGCTTGCTGAAAGTAAAGAGGACTTCAAACATTTACTGATGAAGATCAAAGACCACAGCCTTCGGTATGGATTACATCTCAATGTCAAGAAAACAAAAATCCTCACCACTGGACCAGTAAACAACATTCTTATCAACAGAGAAAAGACTGAAGGTGTCAAGGAGTTCATTCTTCTTGGATCAACTAACAACACTCATGGAAGCAGCAGTCAATAAATTAAACAACGTATTGCATTATGCAAATCTGCTGCACAAGACCTTTTTAAAGTGTTGAAGAGCAAAGATGTCAACTTGAAGACTAAGGTGCGCCTGGCCCAAGTCATGGTGTTTTCAATAACCTCATATGCATGCAAAAGCTGGACAGTTAATAAGGAAGACCATAGAAGAATTGATGCTTTTGAGTTATGGCATTGGAGGAGAATATTGAAAATGCCGTGGGCTGCCAAAAGAGCCAACAGATCTATGTTGGAAGAAGTGCAGCCAGGGTGCTCCTTGGAGGCCAGGATGGCCAAACTTCATCTCTCTTACTTCAGACATATTGTCAGGATGGACCAGTCTCTGGAGACGGATAATCATGTTTGGTAAGGTGGAGGATCAGAGAAAAAGAGGAAGACCCCCCAGGGAGATGGATTGGCAAAGTGGCAGCATCAATGGGTTCAAGCGTGGCAACAATTGTGAGGTTGGCCCAAGATCAGTGTTTTGTTCTGCTGTGCATACAGTCGCTATGAGTTGGTACTGACTCGATGGCACCTAACAACAACAACAAAGTTCCTCTAAGTTTTAACCCAACTCTTCTCTCCTTTGCTGCCCCACCCCCACCCCCCGATTTTATTCATTCCCTGTTCCTTCTTCTTTCCAGCTCCTTTCCCTTTGCCTCTTTCTCTTCCAAGGTCTCCACGACCTCCTTCCTGAGAAACACATCAACAGGACCAAACCAGCACTCCCTCAGCTGCACTCCTGCCTGACCCTGCCATCTAAGCTGCTCCAATTAAACCCCTCTCCCTGTGGCCTTCTGAAATCTTCCTCCAGGCCCACCCACTGGCCTCCCTTACTGCACACAAAGGTCAACAGCCAGTCTCTGGTCTTATTTCCCTGAACTTGCTAATTGCCCCTCCACTTCCAACTCCCAACCCAAGGGATCTGTTCATGGCCCCCATACATGATTATCACCCACTCTCTATTATTCCCTCAGGATCGCTTTCACTGGAACCTCTAATTGCTTCTCCATGTGACACAAATGGTATTTTCATGTGAAAATTCTTCATTGTGAGGGATTAGTCTCTGTATTTCAGGACATTCAGCATCGGTGGCCCCAACCTTCTAAATGCCTCCAGTTGACAACCAGAGCAATCCCCCTTGCATATTTCTAAACTTCCTGTTGTGGGTGGGGGGAGTATACCAGTCTTGGATAACAACCTCTGTATCCATCCTATAACCTCAATACACTTTAAGATCTTGCAGCAGTCACACCCCCGAGAACTTCTTTCCACTGAAAAAGGCTCGCTCCCGCCCCTCCCAGAGTTAGCCCTAAGCTGCCATCTTTGAACTACATGATGTCACTATACTGTCCTCAGTTGACTGGGCAGGTGCTGTCACATGACTTACACTACAGTAGATCTTTTCTCGTAAGAGTCTGAACTGATGGAGTTGATGAAAACTTCTGAGGTGTGGTCTCCCATTTGCAGAGAAGGATGCTCTTTAGAGGAAGAGGAGGCAGGTGTGCAAGAGAAGGGAGTGGGCATTGGCCTGACTGCGTCCCTAGCAAACACTTCCCTACACCCCTTCCTGCTTTCTCACAGGATCCCTAGTTTGGGAAGCCCACCTTCCACCATACAACCATGGACTAACCTCCTTAATCTTGCCTATTACTGACTCAGGGGTAGACATATGACCCAACTGTGGCCAATGAGCCATGGGGGAGGGCAAATGGGAAGCTTCTGGAAATCTATTACATCTGAGAAAAATAGTCCCCTTCTTTGATTAGACACTTACCTCTCCATGTGGCAGCCTCTTGGCAAAGCTGACCACGGAGGGTGAGGCAGTGAAAAAAGAGCACACACCGGACACCTGGGTACTATGGTAATGGTGGTGGCTGTCCAGTGGATTCTGACCCATGGCAATGCCATGTGTACAGAGTAGCCCTGCTCCATACCGTCTTCAAGGCCATGACCTTTCAGAAGCAGATCACCAGGCTTTATTTCCAAGGCACCCTTGGCTGGGCTTGAACTGACAACTTTTTGGTTAGTAGTCCAGTACTTAACCACTTGCACCACACTGTAGAGCCTCTAAATGAACCCACAAGGACTACCCTACTTAGGACTTCTTCTTATGTGGGGAAAGGTATTTTCGCATTGTGTAGACTACTTGAGTCCAAGTTTTCTGTTATATGCAAAGACAGCCAAACTGAAGCACAAAAGAACATGGGTCCCTGGGGGCAAGGGACTGAGAGAGCCTCAGCCTGGTCCCCACCCTTCCTGAGGTCAGGATGTTTCCTTTTTCTTTCGATTCTGCAAAGTTCCAGCATCTTCCCAATATATTCTCTTTCATTGCTTAAGAAATCCTGAGGCATTTTCCCTTGCTTGAAGCAAAAAATTTTTGCTAAATGTTCATTTTCCTCCCTCTTTCTCTCTCAAGACTCTTTTTGGCTTCCCTGATTTCACATCTATCTGCTGACAATATTTAAATTGGGATCTCTAGCCCCTTCTCTTTCCTAACTGGAGTTCTGCTCCTCCTTTTGCCTCATGGAATTTCCTACCTGTATGCCCCATGGCATCTCCAAAAGGTCAGAGGTGAATCTCCCTACCATGCCACCTGGCTGGGGTGAAAGCTTTGTTTTCCTAGTCATCATAGGGAGCAAGAAGTGGAGGGACTGGGAGGTGGAGGAGCAGGAAGTCTGCTGTTGTTGAAGTGTGGAATCTGAAAACTCCAGGAGAAAACCATTATTTGAAAAAAACAAACCAAACAGAGACTAGTTTGCTTTGTTTTTGTTATTAAGTGCAGTCGAGTCAGTTCCAACTCACAGCAACCCTGTATAGGGTTTCTGAGAAATGGCTGATGAGTTAGAACTGCTGACCTTGCGGTTCCAACTGACCTTGCAGTACGGCGCATTAACCCATAGCACACCAGTACTCGTTAGCTTCCTTTAGTTGAAGCAAATTGTTGAAACAAACTACACTGCAGTCATGGGGAGGGTCAATGTTTCTTGATGGAATTGGCAGCATGAGATGAAAAGCAGCTACTTGTATGAAGTCAGGGGATCTATACTGTAGACCTGATGCTGCCACCTGTTCGTTATCTGTGTCCCTTCCCTCCCCAGGCCTCAACATTCCCATCTGTAAAATGGAGTGATTCGATTGGATGACATCTGAGGATCTATCCATGTTATGAACCTATCATCAACCATTCCCACCCTTTGTCTGCGAATCTCTCCTATTTGGCCAATGAGACTTCCAGTTTTCAGGCATCTGGATTAAGAATCGGAATCATGTTGCCAGCCTTTTTTGTCCCTCACCTGTTCCTCTTTCTTTCAATGACCCATAAATGAATAACTCATGATCCTTCAACATCTGCAGCTCTGAACCCTAACATCATTATGTTTTCGAAGCCCTTTCTCACCCATGCACTTGTCTCGTTTCTTATATTTTCTCTACTGTACCTCTCAAACGGATCCCTCCTCTGTGTCAGACTTTCAAGGGCCCTACCCAGTCTGCTCCGCAGGAGAAAGATGAGGCTTTCTACTCCCGTAAAGATTTACACCCTCGGAAACCCTATATAGGGTCGCTATGGGTCGGAACCGACTCGACGGCACTTAACAACAACAACAACCCAGTCTGAACCCCATTGCTCATTCACAGGAAACTTCTGCTTCATTCCAACCAATTAATCACCATTCCCCAGACTAACTTCCTGACCTCTGAACACAGCTCAAGCTTGGAACACCTTCCTTACTGGAACACCAATCTTCATTTTGAAATTCTATCCATTCATCCTCCAAGGTCTAGTTCAAAAGCACAGAGTCCACTTGTTCAGGGTCAACTGTAGGCAAGAGTGGGCAATCCAATTTGATAGTCTGTGTGGTTCATTCTGCGTGCTCCAGTTTAATTCAGGCAGCTGAACCGCCTAGGACCTGGACTTGCAGCTGTGAAAGGAAATCCGCTCATGGTGCTAATGGGAGCCAGTGGAAGACATTCCAGTCACCACAGCTCCTTCAGATGGGCAGACAGATACAGGCTTCCGTGATGCCCTGATGAATGATGTTCCATTTAGAATTGGCAGAAGACTCAGAGAATAGAGTTAGGTAAGCAGCCTTAAAAAGCTCTGAGGCACATGAGAGGAGACTGAACAGGTAGGTTGAATGGACTATTCGGTGCTACTCACGTTGTGGGTCATGAGCCAGTATCATCAGTAACATATGTGAACTTCTTGACATGCAAATGCATAAGCCCACTCCCTTCTACTGAATCTGAATCTCTGGGGACAGGGCCCAGGAAACTGTGTTCTCACAAATTTTCTTAGGCACACTAAAGAATCACTGGATAATGTAATGAAGTCAGGAAGTAGGAAGGGGCTACACCAAGCCAGGAAAGGAGTTAGGTCATGGAAAGGAGTTACAATGAGAGGGTTAGTTCCAGCTCTTCGGAAAGTGTTTCCTGGGTCCCTAGCAGGCCTCCTTATTGTTAACTTCCAATGATTTGAGGTCACTTAAATGAATCCCCACCCATTGCAACCAAATTGCCCATCTTAAGTTGTTTGCAAGGTTTTAGTTTTCAGCTAGAGGTTCCACCCTAAAAGCCAAAGAACACATCTGGACTTTTCTTAGACCTTTATTTGCTGCCTATCTTCAGTGTGTCCTTCTACATCTCTCTCGACCTTTTTCATTGGTCCAGGACCTGTGATGATGCTATTGATAGGCTCTTTGCCCTCTGGCTTCCATCTAGGTTTGACCAATGAGAGGCACCCACAGGAGATGGGAGGGTGGGAGAAGAGGGAGGTACCCTCACTGTCACTGGGAGCTGGCTACTTTCTTTGTTAGGCTGCCCCCCCACTCCATAGTTTTATTCATTAAATGTTCTCTGTCCTCCTCCCTTCAGACCTACTGGGTACTAACTCTCTGCTGCAGCATCTCCAGTATGCCACATCATCTCTTATGAGTTTCTTTCAATCCAATCTGAAAACCTTGTCAACAATTTCGGTACTAAACTCTCCTCCAATCACCTAGTGTGAATGGGGCATCTGTTTGCAGCCAGGACCCTGATGGATACACCCTCCAGGCACACACATGACTGAGTGATACCTGCTGATTTTGTCAAGAGGGGAGAAGATGCAGCATCTCCAGGCAGATTAAAAAGCATAGCTTTACCACTCAAAACCTTTCAGCTTTCGGGGCCAAGTATTAACTTCCAAATAAGCTGCTCAAAAAACTTCACCAAGTGATTAAGGTAGGGTGGGGGTGGGAGTACCAGAGGGATAAGAAAAGAGGGGTGAGGTAGGGTATTGAATGAGTTAAGTTTCTAAGGCATGAATGACCAGCACAACCCACTCTGCAATTTTCTGCCAAAATATTTTAAATGAAACAGCTGCGTATGAGCAAAATTTCTGAGAATTGTTCTAGCTCTGAGAATGAATCGGAATCACTCATGTTCAGGATTTGATGGGCTGTGTAATTGCTGTAAACCCTATTATCTTCCCTAGCAGTTGTTGGATTGTCATTAGGACACCTCAAATGAGAGGCTAAATTCTCCTATATACACAATTTTAATAATTACAGCCTTTTTTTTTTTTTTCCCTATTTCGAAATGCAAAGCAACCTGCTCAAAACAGGGAGGTACCAGGATTGTGGGTTGCGTCAGAGGCTTCGGAGGCCAGGCCGGGAGTTTTTACGCCCTTACTTTCTCTGGATTGTATTATTGCTCAATTCATCTTTTATGGTTTTTATTTTCTACCATATGCAGAGAGAAGAGGGCAATGGGGCTAGCAATGGTTTCTGGACATTTATTGAGTACTTACTGTGTCCCAGTCACTGTGTCAGACTCCTGGGCACACAATGAGAAGCAAACCTGAGGAGGTGGGTACTGTTTTCCCCAATCTGTAGGTTATTTATTGTTGTGTCTCTGCTCTGCCAAAGAATGAGGGGTTAGGAAGTGCAGGACTGGGTCTTGGCTGGCCCAGGTAATGAGTGTTTATTGAATGACTGAGTGATTATTTATAAAGCACACACAATGAGCCAGGCAGCTCTCCAGGTGCTGAGATGTGGCCATGAAGAACATGGATGCAACCCTTGCCTTTGAAGCGTTCATAGTAGAGACACGGGGAAGAGACATGTTGAACAAGTGAATTCTAAGCCTGACAAATGTTACCAAAGGGGAAGTCTGGATATTTCCAACTCCAACACTCACTGTCAGTGTGCAGACCATCGGGCATGACCCAGCTGGAGGACTGACCACTTAGATGCACCATCCGTGGTTGGTCTTGCCTGCTACTGGCTACCTGTTGGAGCCTGGGCATGTTTCCTTGACTCTCCAAACCTCAGTTTCCCATATGGAAAATGGGAATGGTACTACTTGTTTCTAACAAAGAGAATGCCGCAAAGGCAAGGGGATGCCACTCCTCTGATTGGGTCATAGTCCATTTATCCATCCACGTATCATTTATCTATCTAAATAAATATACGTATGTCTCCCTCTAGAGATCTACCTAGATATGTGTGAGGAGGCTTCAAAAACTGTGGGAAATGGAAATAAAGGATAATGGATATTTTTCCATGAACATTTTGAAGCACTCTCATCTGTCTGTCTGTCTTTGTCTCTACCTACCTGTTAAGTTGTTGTTTAGTGCCGTCGAGTCCGTTCTGACCCATAGCAACCCTGTATAGGGTTTCCAAGGAGTAGCTGGTGAGCTTGAACTGCCAATCTTGAGGTTCAAACTGACCTTGCAGTTCAGTGCTTATCCTACAGTGCCATACCAGGACTCTTCCTATCAAGTGCATATATGTAAACACACACACACACACACACACACACATATATATATATATTACTATGAGTCAGAATAAGCTTGGCAGTAACAGGTTTGGTGTTTTGGGTATATATAGATTCACACACATAAGCACACACATACCTACCTACTTAGAAGTCCATGGTTATTGTAAATGGTTAATGCACACTGTTGCTAACTGAAAAGGTGGAAGTTCAAGTTCATCCAGAGATGTCTCAGAATTAAGGTCTTCCAATCTATTTTTGAAATATAAGCCACTGAAAACCCTGCGGAGCCCAGTTCTACCCTGACACACATGGGGCTGCTACGAGTTGGAATTGACTCGACAGCAACTGTTGTTTTTTAAAACTTGGACTATCTATCTGTCTGTCTGTCTGTCTGTCTATCTATCTATCTATCTATCTATCTATCCATCCAGCCATCCATCTTGCTGTTAAGTGCTGTTGACTTGGTTCCTATTTGTGGTGACACTGTACAGGGTTTCCAAGGAGCAGGTGGTGAGCTTGAACTGGTGATCTTGCACACCAAACCAATTTTGCAGTCTAGCGATTAACCCACAGCACCACACCAGGACTCCATCTATCTATCTACACCTATATAAATACGTACTTATACCTATTTATAAGGAGCTCTGGTAGTGGTTACGAATCGGTCTGCGAACTGCAACGTCAGCAGTTCGAAACTACCAGCTGTTCCGTGGGGAAAAGATAAGGCTTTCTGCTCCCGTAAAGATTTACAGCCTTGGAAACCCTATACAGGGTTGCTATGAGTCAGAACCGACTCCACAGCACACAACAACAACAACAACATACCTATTTATGGAGTCCTGGTGTGGCGCTGTGGGTTAATGCGCCAGACTGCAAAGCCGTTTGAACTGCAAGATTGGTGGTTCAAACTTACCAGCTATTCTTTGGAAACCCTATACAGGGTCACTATCGATCGGAATCGACTCGTCAGCATTTAACAACAACAACACCTACTCATGGAGTCCTGGTGTGGTGCTGTGGGTTAATGCGTAAACTGCAAAGCCGTTTGAACTACAAGGTTGGCGGTTCAAGCTCACCATCGTCTCCTTGGAAACCCTATACAGGGTTGCTATGGGTCGGAACCAACTTGATGGCACTTAACAACAACATACCTATTTATATTGAAATACTCATGCCTTTCTATCTAGATATATATCTGTATGTATAGATCTCTATAAAGAAATTTGACGAAGCTCAGTAAACAGAGGGAGTGACTATAGACTCTCTTAAGGTAGCCAAATTCTCTTCACCTAATTAGTGATGTGTATGAATGGACTTCTGGTGTGGCATCATAGGATAAGCACTCGACCTTAAGGTCGGTTTGAACCCCAAGGTTGGTGGTTCAAGCTCACCAGCTGCTCCTTTGAAATCCTATACAGTATTGCTATGAGTTGGAACCAACTCGAAAGTACTTAATAATAGTATATCTCCATATATACACCCGTGGTGCTGTAGGATAAGTAGTGGACTGCTAACTGCAAGACTGGAGGTTCAAATCCAAAAGCTGTTTCTCAGAAATCCTGACTCGATGGCACTTAACAACAACAACATACAAGGGGACTTGGAATTTCTCAAGAATGGAATTTCTCCACAAACTTTTTGAAGTTTCTTAGTGTATCTGTATGTATGCACTAATGTATGTAACTAACTACCTTCCTATCTATGACTGTCTTACTTGCATTCACTAGAGAGATTCCCCTTGTAGGCTCCAGGAAGTAGAAAATACACTGAGAAGAAACTAGGGCACCCTCTAGGATCCGTCGTCAGCAGACAGCCAGCAAATGCTACAAGGAAGTGAATTCTGATAACAACTTGAGGGAGTCTAGGATTGATTCCTGCCCCCACTCCCCACCCCCACCCGTCAAGCCTTCAGATGAGAGCCCAGTCTAGCCAACACTTCCATAGCATTCTTGGGGATCCTAGGCAGGGATCCTGTGCCATGCCTGGATTCCTGAGCCAGGAAAGGAGCCAGATAATAAATACGTGTTGCTTTTGGCCACTGAGTTTGTTGCAGCTTGTTACACAGCCATAGAAAGCTGACATAGTATCTGTCCCAGTGTAGGTCTTGAAAGTTGGGAGTGAAGGAAGGAGAGTTAAACTAAGCCACTCTGACTTCCTCTGTTCCCTCCTCAATCCGCAACACAGGTGGGTATTCTGGGCGGCTCTGGGCCTCCAGCAATGTCTACCTTGCAGAGACGCATAGGTTCGGAATGCGAAACATCACCAGGTACTTCCTCGAAGGGCAGATAGTCCATGCTGGTACCTGCAATATTGGCACTGCCGGAATAGTGATGGGATCTCAGCTGATGTGCCCAGAAACCAGGACAGCAATTCACACCCACCAGCTGTTCCTATAGTGGTGGTGGTTGTGTGCCATTGGGTCGGTTCTCACTCATAGCTTCTTACTCATAGGTTCTTACTCATAGGGCTTCTGAGGCTGTAAATCTTTACGGAAGTAGAAAGCCTCATCTTTCTCCTGTGGACCAACTGGGAGTTTCAAACCACTGACCTTGAGGTTAGCAGCCCGACCTGTAACCACTACGTTACCAGAGATCCTTCTGGAATTCCTATACAGGGTCACTATGAGTCAGAACCAACTCGACAGCACTTAACAGCCACACCAGCAATAACAATTTGGGTAAGTGCTTTAGATACAGCATCTCATTTAATTACTTCAACCACCCTGGGAGATGGATGCTCTGAATAACCTATGTTACGGATGAGTAAGCTGAGACTTGGAGAAGCCCAATGTTCAGGCACCATAAAATGTCTAGTACTCAGAAGGGACAAGCTTTCAGTCTTTCTTCCACTGACCACGCACAGAAAGGTAAGGGTTCTACTGACACAATATCATGGCCTTGACTTTTATCGCCACATTCCCTTCCTCATGATCTACACGTGGTTGCTGTAAGCTACCGCCACCCAGTCAGCCGCTGCCCTAAGCTACCTCATGCACAATGGAACGAAACACTGCTGGTCCTGAGCCATTGCTATGACCAGTTGCAGATCAGACCACTGTGATCCATAAAGTTTTCACTATTTTTCTGTAAGTAGATTGCCAGGTCTTTCTTCCTAGTCTATCTTAGTCTGTTGAAACCTGCTCGGTATCATAGCAGTGCACAGGCCGCCACTAACAGATGGGAATGGTAACTACACATGAGGAGTCCTGTGTGGGTTTCCCACATAGAAGAAAGCATTTTATCCCTGAAACACTGATCCTCGTTTCGTGCTTCTGTTCCCACATGGAGATGTGTCTACATAGGTCACAACTCCAAACTTGTGTATGCTGCAGAGAAAAACAGGAGCTCTCCAGTTACTGAAACCACCTTCTGCAGAGGGCAGATCAGCCACAGTATGTCTTTGTGGGATGGATATGGGTTCAAGTTCTGGTTCTTCTACTGACTTGCCAAACTCATAACCTCTAGGGGCTTGTCACTTCCCTTCTGCAACAGGGATCACAACAATATACATTTTATTAAAGCTAAGACACCGTAAATCATAACACACATGCTTAGTTTCTGTCTCAGTAAAACAACAAAACTGCCAATGAAGCTGACATGCCTTCAATGCTAAGACACATCTGATTCTAGCGATGTCAAAGTGTGTCTTAGAATTGATGGAATTTAGCAGAATAGTTTGCCTTTCTACAGAAGAAAAAGATGTTGTCAGGGATGAAATTAAATAATGTGCCAATGAATCTCTGTAAATGGCAAACTGTGAAAAATATCAATTATTCTGAGCCAAGTGAATTTTAAAATAATTTCATTTTAAAATCGAATCTGTTTTGCAGATGCTACAAAAGCCTTGTATTGTTGTTAAGTGCCATTGATTCGGTTCTAACCTATAGCAACCCTGTAGAAGGTTTCCAAGGAGCAGCTGGTAAGCTTGACCCACTGACCTTGTGGTTCAAACTGACTTTGCAGTCCAGAGTTTACAGAATTGTTTTAACGGTCTTACTAAGCACTCAAAAATCTGCACTTACAGGGTATGAATCTGAACTTTTCCCTCCTCCCGCTAGAACACTTCCAAGGAGTCCCAGCAGCACCGTGGTTAAAGTGCTCAGCTGCTTACTGAAAGGTGGTAGTTTCAATCCACCAACCACTCTGAAAGACAAAGACGGAGCAGCCCACACAGTTTAAGAAACCCCTTGGGGCAATTTCACACTGTCCCCTAGGGGCGCTGTGAGTCAGAATGCCCTTGAAGGCACGGATTTGGTTTGTTTGATTCTAAAACATTTCCGCCCTCTTATGATTTTTTGTGTCGCATCAACTTCAACTTGTGAGTTTTCCCTTGAATGGAATTCAAGATTTGGGGCTTGATTTACAGTTAGAGTTGACTAACATTTGGAAACAATGAGCTGTGTTGGTTAAACACATAAATACCACAAGAGAAAGCTGAAGTGCTAATTACCGTGAGAGAGGAGGGACGGAAAAACACCACAGAATCCTGTTCAATCCAGAGTTTTCATACAATTATAGTGTGGGTTGGAGGGAGGACAGAAGAATTCTTTGGGGTCACATTTCCTGTGTTGCTTTGAATTTGGGGGTGGTGGTACAGGGGCACAGCTGAGAAGTCTAGATTGCCGGTTTTCCTCTGGGAAGAAAAAAGAATATTTTGATCAACCACCAAGAGCAGTTGGTTCAAAATTCTCCAAACATAAAAAGAACTGGAAGTTCTCTGGGGCCATTATCTTTAAATTTCATCTATCCATGAGCTTTCTGAAGCCCCCTCACATGTGCTCACTAGGAAGTGGGTCTTGGTGCATGCCTCCAGCACTGTACCAGAACTTTAGCCCTGACTTCTGGGCCTATATGGGCTGGCAGGTTGGGGTTAGAACTGGCTTGCTTTGGTTCTGGAGACCACCACTGTCTTCTTGCTAGGGTTTCCTGCATGGGGCTATGCCACAGAGCTGGAAGTAGATTTTTGTAGCTCAGGTGGCCTCTGGGAGGCAGCCTGGTGTCCCCGAACAAGTCACACCTTGGAGTCAGAGTCCTCTGAGTTCAGATTCTGCCTGTATCCCTTGCCAGCAGTTGGATATTGAAGTTCTTTCTGCCTCAGTTTCCTTAGTTGTAAGCCTAGATGTGCTCATGTAGGTAGTATCCATCAAAGGATGTGGAAAAGCGAGGGTATTCTTTAAATGATTCCTACTAGGAATGTTCTGGTGAATTCTCTGATTCACTTGTTCAACCACTGTCTGCTAAAGTCCTCAACAGGCCAGGAGTTGGGGATGTTAAAGTGAAGGAGACAGAGCAAGTTCCTGCCCTAAAGAACCTACAGTCTAGATAAGGAGCCAATAAAGAAACAACAAAAGCTTGATAAATTCAGCGATGAAGAATAGAGGGAGACAAGGGCAGTGACTCACCAGCCGCTCCTCAGAAAGCCTATACAGGAGCGCTATGAGTCAAAACTTAACAACACAACAACTATCTTTATGAAAAGGAGTTCTGCCGTGTAGTGTTAAGCACTTGTCTGCTAACCGAAAGGTTGTCAGTTGGAACACACCAGCCACGTGGAGGGAGCAGTTCTACGCTGTCGTACAGGGCTGCTGTGAGCCACAATCCACTCACCAGCAATGGGTTTGGATTTGTGGGGTTTTAGAAATCTATATGAGAACAGATCTCTAAGTCTTTTTCCCATGGAGCCACTGGGTGGGTTCCAGGAACCAAGCGCTTAGCCATTGGGTTTTTATTTGGAGACATTACTGACTTTTATTGGTGTTATAAATAGCTGCAACAATGGGTTCAAACACACCTAGTGTGAGGATGGGGCTCTCTGTGAGTACAAGCCAGCTCAGCAGCAACTAAGAACAATGGCAACACTGGCTTCTTAATGATTACTGCTGAGATGGGGAAGGTGCTGTGGCATCTAGGGATCTGGCATTCAAGGGAAATGGCTAAACATCCCTTAATACATAGGACAGACGCCTGACAACAAAGAATTATCTAGCTCCAATGTCAACAGTTCATTCTTCTTGGATCAACTATCAACACTCACGGAAGCAGCAGTCAAGAGATCAGATGACGTATTGCATTGGGCAAATTTGCTGCACAGGAACTTTTTGAAGTATTGAAGAGCAGATATGTCAGCTTGAGGACTAAGGTGCGCCTGACCCAGGCCATGGTGTTTTCAATAGCCTCATATGTATGCGAAAGCTGGACAGTGAATAAGGAAGATCGTAGAAGAATTGATGCCTTTGAATTGTGGTGTTGGAGAAGAATACTGAAAGTACCATGGACTGCCAAAAGAACCAATAGATCTGTTTTGGAAGAAGTGCAGCCAGAATGCTCCTTGGAGGCCAAGATGGCTAAGCTTCGTCTCTCATACTTTGGACATATTGTCCGGAGGAAACAGTCGCTGGAGAAGGATGTCATGCTGTGTAAGGTGGAGGGTCAGAGAAAAAGACGAAGACCCCCAACAAGATGGACTGGCCAGGTGTCATCATTGATGGACTCAAGTGTGGCAGCGGTAGTGAGGTTGGCCCCCCAGGATCGGACATTGTTTCATTCTGCTGTGCATGGGGTTGCTATGAGTTGGTTCTGACTCGATGGCACCTGACAACAACAACAATGTCAACAGTGTCCAGATTGACGGACTTCGATCAAGCCTGTGTTATGTTTTCCATGACACAGAGCAGAACTATGTGGAAACCCCTCTGTGGAAGGGACCTGGCTAATTAATTACCCATTGTTGTCATGTCCTGCAATGGGGCGGACATAAGAGATCACACACCCACCATGACCCTCTCCAGTGGTCTGCAGGCACGTGCTGATGCCCTGATCTACATGTACTTAGTGGGCTATAGGAGCCGGCTTCATGCCCAACACTAAGCTATTCGTGACATTATTGTTAAAAGCCATTGAGTTGGTTCCGACTCATAGTGACCCTGTATAGGGTTTCCAAGGAGTGGTTGATGAGTTTGAACTGTTAACCTTGTGATTCAAACTGACCCACAGTCCAGAGCTTATTGTGGCATATTGTTGTTGTTGAGTGCCATCGAGTCGGTTCCGATCCATAGCAACCCTGTATAGGGTTTCCAAGGACTGGTGAGCTTGAATCGCCGACCTTGCAGTCCAGCGCATTAACCCACAGCACCACATCAGGACTGCATTATAGCATAAACTAGCCCATAAGGGAGTCTTGGTATGGCGTTGTGGTTAATGCGCCAGATTGCAAAGCTGTTTGAACTGCCAGGTTGGCGGTTCAAGCTCACCAGCTGCTCCTCAGAAACCCTATACAGGGTCACTATGGGTCAGAATTGACTTGATGGCACTTAACAACAACAACAAGGTGTGTAGGGCTGTCTTTGTCTTAGCCAGCTTTGGGGAAAGTGAATGCAGACATATGTTTAAACTGGTGCACTTGGAATTTAGACATAACTGCAGTCCAGTAAGTGCATGCCCCCTCCCCTCTCCCCGCCAGGTTTCTAAACTTACAGGGATTAAAGGGAGAAAACAGAAGCAGGGTGTGAGGTTCCTACCAACAGACTGAGTATGAGAGGCATCGGAATCCTGACAGCCAGGGAGGACAAGCAGAGCCACAGGAGGAAAAGCAGCATGGCTGCCAGGAGCCACTGGGCTGTAGGGAAACAGTGGCCCCACCGATTCCCCAGAGCCTCTGGCACCTGTGCACACAGCACATGCTGGGTCAGCAAGCCTTCAGTCACGTCCCTCCAAAGGCATGGTGGACTCCTAACCCCACACCAAATCCAGTACCACCTGCCTAATCGATTCCAATTTACAGCGGCGCTACAGGGTCCTAACTCCAGAACCTACCTCATTTGGAAATAGGAATTTCTTTCATCTTGTTAATGGGGCCATACCAGATTATGGTGCATCTTAAATCTCATCCTTTCTGAGTGACATCTTTTTCTTTCTTTCCTTCCTTCCATCTTTTTAAACTTTCTATTGTGAATTGGGTGAAGGTTTAAAGAGCAGATCAATTTTCCATCCAACAATCTATACACATTTTGTTTCCTCTCATTGACTGTAATCCCCACAATGTAACATCACTCATCCATTTCCTCCCTCTGTTTCCTGTTTCTGTCCCGCCTTTCTTAACCCTTCTGAACTTAGGGTAAATGCTGCCCTTCTGATCTCAGATGGTTAATTAGTCTAAGGTGTGCACACCTTTCTAGTGTTATTGATCCTGTTATAGCCATCCCAGTAGACTTTGCCAGTGATTGGTCTAGGAGGAGGCATGTAACTCTGCTCTGGCCAATGAGATGCAATAACAAGTCAGCTTGAGAGCTTCTGGGAAAATGTTTTATTTCTGATAAAAATGAGACTTACATTAGTAGACAGTGCTTTGTTACTCCTAATACTTTCTTCCAATTTGGGGAATGGTCATGTGAGGGAGTATGTGGCGCACGGAGCTGTGGCAGCTATTTTGTGACCATGTGGAAAGACTTCCCCAACAGGCTAAGGATGGAGAACAGGGAAACATGGCTGAAACATAAACCAATCTTGGGAACTGAAGGCTTTTTAAACATTTCATTTTAACTCTGTGATACGTAAAGAAATGAAAAGTGTTTATTAATTCAGCTTCTGCTATTTGTGGTCCAAAGCATCTTAAACAATGTAGTTTCTTTTTGTAATAATATCTATCACCAGAAGTTAACATTTAAAAAGGGGCAAACCATCAGCTATTTAGAAACCTGGAAGACGGTATTCCCGCTCCTAAGGGATTCACAGATAAACTTTTCCTTTATTTAATTATACCTAGAATCAACCGTCGATAACATCTACCACTTCTGCTTTCTCCATTCACAGATTCAGAGGATATCAATGTCAGCAAGTGGTACTTTGAACCATTTCCCTCCACAACCTTCTCATCCATTGTCCATCCCCTCCAACTCAGGAAAATCAGCTACCACGGAGTAGATTCTGATCCATGGTACCCCCAAGTGTGTCAGAGTAGATCTGCGCCCTATAGAATTTTCAATGGCTGAGATTTTGGAAGTGGATTGCCAGGCTTTTCTTCAAACTTCCATCCTTCTGGTGAGTAGCTGAGTGTCTTAACCATTTGCACCACACAGGGACCCCCTACCCCAGGTAGGACTGCTTGATTGCCTGAGGAGTTAAGGATAAAGACTTGGGTACAGGTAGACCGGTCCTTCTTGTCTCTTTCTGCCCACAAGAGGCTTACATTCTGCTCTGCAAATCTACAACTTATGTAGCTAAGGGGCAGGTTCTGTTCCTACAGCAATAGGGCCTGCTCTAGGCTAGTACTACCTGTGTCTCATGAGTAAATATGAGAAGGCTTCAAAAAGTTCATGGAAATATGGAATTCACAGATAATGCATTTTTTTCCACAAAATTTTTGACGCCCCCTTATATGTCTAATCAGGGACTGTATTTGTGTACACATTCTCCAATATTAGCTTTGTCTGTAATGAAGATATTTTTATCTAGTTTGGAGTTCTAGTTTGGAGGGCTGCTAATCATAAGACTGGTGATTCAAACCCACCAGCCTACTCCTTAGAAACCCTATAAAGGGTTGCTATGAGTCAGAATTGATTCAATAGCACTTACAACAAACAACAAAATCACATTGATCAGTTAGTTCAGAGACAGATTCTACGTTGGCTATTTTAAGCAGTCAGTTATTTATTGTTATTGTTGTTAAGTGCCATCGAGTCGATTCCGACCCATAGCAACCCTGTATAGGGTTTCCAAGGAGAAGCTGGTGAGCTTGAACCACTGACCTTGCAGTTCAAATGACTTTGTAGTCTGACGCATTAGCTCACAGCGCCACACCAGGACTTTTATTATTTGAGGATATTAAATGGTGAATGGAAGAGTGTGGCGAGCTGAAGAAACAGTGCTTTCATGAATGACTCAGAATCACACTACTAATCTGAGCCACTGAGCAATCTGCTGCCTCTTACATGCATCAGATACCGCCAGTTCCAGAACATGACCACCTCTGCTACGATCAGGTAGCTGCTTGCTCTGAAACCTTGCTGTACCTGTCAGGATCTGCACCAGCAAACCGGATGTGCTGTTCATGGCTGAGACAACCACAGGGGAAGAAAGTGCCAGGAAGGAGGACATGCTTGTCAGCAGGGCTGCAGAAGCAGCAATAAGGTGGTCTCTGCCTAACTTCTACCTGCCAAACGTCATGTGAATTTCTCTCCTTGACCAAACTTGAATCACATGCAGAACTCTAGCTGCAAGGGAATTCTTGCATGAAGTTCTCAGCTTCTCAGACTCTGCATGAAAGGCAGGCATGCAAGAAGGAATGACAGATGAGTTCCTATACTCCACACCCATCTGCATAGCGGTTGTGGGTACAAGTGATCAACTAGACTGCCATGGACTGACCCCAGGCTACTTAAATTTGGTGCACATTGGTTTTTTTTATCTGTAAAACCTACCTCATATTCAGAAGACAGCTACCTGGCCAACTGATTAGAAGAGCTCTGTATCTGTGCCCGTTCCAAAGTGGAGTGACCCAGTGGAATGTGGAAATCATTGAACAATACCATTAATATCAATACAAATAAAATTGTGCTGAAGATAATACAAAAACAGCTGCAACAGTACACTGACATAACTGCCAGAGGTTCAAGCCCGATTTAGACAAAGATGTGGAATGAGGAATATCATTGCTAACATCAGATGGATCTTGGCTGAAAGCAGAGAATACCAGAAAGGTGCTTACCTGTGCTTTAATGACTATGCAAAGGTTTTTGACTGTGTGGATCATGACAATACTGTGAAGAATGGGTATCTCAGAACACTTAATTGTATTCATGAAGAACCTTTACAAAGACCAAGAGCAATGCGGTTTGAATAGAACGAAGGAACACTGAAGTGTCGTATCCTTTCACTATATTTATTTTATTTGTATGCTGAGGCAATAATCTGAGAAATTGGATTAAATGAAGAAGAGAATGGCATCAGGATTGGAGGAAGACTCATTAACAACCTGCGGTATGCAGATGATACAACCATGCTGAAAGCAAAGAGGACTTAAAATACTTACTGATGAAGATCAAAGACCACAGCCTTCAGTAAAGATTGCATCTCAATGTAAAGAAAACAAAAATCCTCACAACTGGACCAACAGAATGACATCATGATAAACGGAGTAAAGACTGACGTTGTCAAACACTTCATTTTGCTTGGATCCACAGTCAACACTCATGGAAGCAGCAGCCAAGAAATCAGATAACGTATTGTATTAGGTAGATCTGCTGTATCAGACCTCTTTAAAGTGTTCAAGAGCAAAGATGTCAGTTTGAGGACTAAGGTGCGCCTGACCTGTGTTATTTTCAAAAGGCTCATATGAATTTGAAAGTTGGACAATGAATAAGGAAAACCATAGAAGAACTGATTGATGTATTTGAGTTATGGTGTTGGAGAAGAATGCTGAAAGTACTATGGAATGCCAGAAGAACAATTTTTATAAGAAGTACTGCCAGAATGCTCCTTAGAAACCAGGATGGTGAGACTTTGTTTCTCATACTTGGGACATATTATCAGGAGGGACCTTAGAGAAGGACATTACGCTTGGTAAAGCAGAGGGTCAGTTTAAATGAGAAAGACCTTTAATGAGATGAATTGGCACCATGGCAGCATCAATGGACACAAGTGTATCCAAAATTGTGAGGATGGTGGAGGACCGGACAATATTTCTTCATTCAGTTGTGCATAGCGTTAAGTATGAGTTGGAACCAACTTGACAGAACCTAACACCAAATAATGGTTGTTCTGAGGATTCAATAAATCGATATAGGTATCCCTTTCCCTTCAGTTCCTTGTTGTTTGCTATCAGGAATTCAGAAACCGAAAGGATTCAGATAGTGAGAATAACCAGTATATGTACAGCTCTCAGAACTATCCACGACTTGTTGTTAAGTATTACAAAAGTGTTTGTAATTCTGACTTCAAGACTTGGGGACTTGGGTGAGGAGATGAAGGTGACATTAGGCCCTTGTCAAGTTATTTCCCAATAAGAGTTTACGATTAGACAGAGGCAGTAGGGGTTATGAGAGGAGGGAAGTGCTAGATTCTGGACAGATGACAAATAATGTAATCTGGACAAATCCCTAAATAAAGTGCAGTCCAGAGGCCTGGTGCACACTGAAAGGTCTGAAGACACTGGAGAAAAGGGAGATGGAACCCCAAGTCTGAGAGAGCCACCCAGCTAAGAGTGCCCAAGTGACTTCAAATTTACTTCAGTGTCCTATCAAGAAGCTGGTCTGACATCTGATGAAAGAGAAAGATAATTAAATGTCAACATTAATGAGCATGGCAGTGTTCTGCTGCCATGTCACGTTGTTTGTCAAGACACCCACCTGCCCATGCCAATCTTGCCCAGCTGCCCCTCTGGGCTGATGTGATCAAACGGCTCTGGGATGAGATGCCCAAAAGAAAGGAAACTGAGTGTCTAGAGGTTCTGGGCCTGGTGTAGGAGTGACGTCACATCCATGCTCTAGTCCAACATGTGCACCAAGGCTGTGCTGCTGATAACTGCTGTAGAATCTGCTCAGATTCATGGCAGCCTTATGTAAAACCTAACGCAGGCTGGTTGGTCCTGTGCCATCTTTTTTTTTTTTTTTTTTAAGGTTTTTATTGGAGATTGAGTGAAAGTTTACAGGGCAGATCATCAGTTTTACATTCAACAAATCATATACCTTGTTTCATTACAATGATTATAATCTCCTGCATGCACCATCAGTTAGCAGTATTTCTCTCTATTCACTTTAGCTTAAAAAAAAACAAAAAACACTCAGGCATATTTAATTATTTAATAATTTATACCTCCAAAGGGTACACTCTGCAAGTCTGCCTCCTGGTCACTAGCTCTTAGTCCCTTTCTTCCCATGAATCTTGAGTCCTCAGCCACTCCCCCCTTTATATGACCCCATCTCTGTCTCCATCTCTGGCGTCGCTGCTTCTCTGGATAAGGTCCTGCATTCTGCCTGTGCTTTTCTCCCTTGATGGTCCTAGGGTGCTCTGTTTCCAGACTGTAAAATTAACCATCTTCTTATTTTTGTTACAGAACTTCTACATTTACAAGTGTAGACAGTTGCAAGTAGTCATGATAACAATTATTCACTATTGAGTCCTATGAATCTTACCCCCATCTCTTTTCACCAGAGCCATCTAGACAAGATGAAAACTATGCAGTGGGGACTCTTCCTTCCCCCCATCCCCCCATGCTCTTAATCTAAACTCCCTCTTGAAACCTTGTAAATCAGTCACTTCTTGCCTTTACCGCCCCCTCATTTTAGGTAACCAATGTCTAAGTTGCCAGTCCCTATCTACCCTGTGTAGATCTTGGCTGAAAGCAGAGAATATCAGAAAGATGTTTACCTGTGCTTTATTGACTATGCAAAGGCTTTTGATTGTGTGGATCATGACAAGC
>NW_006408608.1:6339018-6368345 GCF_000296735.1 Chrysochloris asiatica
GGAGATCTGTGCACATGTGTAATGGAGCCCTCAGAGGGTGGGGTGTCCACTTGCTTAGGCACCAGAATGGAGGTGCTCAGGCAGCGAGAGACCAATGATAAAATCCAAAAAAAAAAAGAATGTCCACACCTTTATCTCCTTGATTCTGTCAGGCGTTATTGGCTGCTCTGATCCTTCTCCCGCTTGGTCTCCCACAAGATGGAGGCTCCAGGATCAGCTGAACATCTTGAATTAGAAAGCAATGGATTTCTTGCTTCTGCTACAAATTCTCCTAGCTGTAAGCCTTCCAACCTTCTAAATATTCCCTTATATGTGGTTCAGTGTTCTGGGACCATCCCCTGAGCCTGCTTGGTCCTGTATTCTGTGTTGTTGCTGATGGAGCTCCTCACTGCACTTCCCCCAATCCACCATCTTGTTTGTTTTCCTCCTGCGCCATCTTGATGACCATTGGTATGTCTGAGCCCACTTTTGTGTCTGCCCCAGCTCATTGAGGGCTTCCGTCATTTCCCCTGACTCTCTGTCTTATCAAACAAGATTCCCTTTTCTAGTGACTGGTCTTTCCTGATGACCTGTCCAAAGTAGCAAGACAAAGTCTCTCCATCCATGCTTTGAAGGAACTTTCTGGTTGTATTTCTTTTAAGACTGATTTATTCTTTCTCTGACAGTCCATGTACATTCCACATTCTTCATGAACACCATAATTTGAAGGTGCCAATTCTCTGGGCTTCCTTTATCATTGTCTAGTTTTCATATACAGATAAGATGACCATGAAGACCATGAATGCATCTTAATTTTCAAAATCAATGTGAAGTCTTGGCTTTGCAAATAGTTTTCTCAAAAACAAGTCCCTCAAGGGTAGGTCTGTGGTAGTGGTGGTGGTGTCGAGTTTCATTGAGTCAATTCTGATGCATCATGACTCCATTGGATAGAGTATCATCACTACCTCATAGGGCTCCTAGGCGGAAATCTTTATGGGAGCAGATTTTTCTCCTAAGGAATGGGTGGTGGGTTCTAACTGCTGACCATTTAGTTAGCAGACAAGCACTTAACCACTGTACTACCAGGGCACTCTGATAAATTTGCTTTTTAAAGTCTGTGCTGCTGCTGCTGGTGGCTGTGTGGCACGGAGTCAGTTCCGACTGATAACGACCCTGTATAGGGTTCTCCAGACTGTAAATCTTTACAGGATTAGAAAACCTCATCTTTCTCCCACAGAGCAGGTGGTAGTTTCGAACTGTTGACCTTGAGGTTAGCAGTCCTACTTGCAACCACTACGCTACCAGAACTCCTTGAGTTTGTGCTAGTTGTTCTTTAATTGCATTATTCTCACTAGTGCCAAAGGCTGCTAATTGTCTCCTAGCATCCATTCCTTCTTTACTTTCAGTTCTGGACTGTTTCCTTCATCCCTCCTCATCTCCTTAGTCCCATCATGGTTGCCCAGAGAGTCTATTTTCCCAGTTTCCTTTGCAGATAGAACCATGTGACAAGTTCTGGCCAATGGAATTTGAGCTGAAGAGCTGTACAACCTTACACAATTTCATTCAGTGCAAGGATCTGCCTCCACTTCCCCTTTCCTTCGTCTTGGTAGCTGCCAAGGAGATGGTGAATTCACTTCAGACATGAGGCAACAGCTCCAAGTGTGGCAGAACAGTAAGACAGAGGAAGCCTGGATACGTGGACTTTTATGACAGAGATGAGGGCAATGGAGTAAGTCCTCAGCAGCCCCATTTCCAGGCCCAAGGGGAGTAGTGTTCCAGATGCACAGTTGTCAAGCCCTGCAGGAGGGCTCTGCAGAGACAGTTGAACTTATGGGGCCCACTTATGACTCAGCCTTACTTTGAAGTCAGAGGCTCCCTTACTTCAGCCAGCCTTGCTCCATTTAGAAGCTGGTAAATGGTGGCTTTTGCAAGTCACTCCCTGGTCCTGGTTTCAGGGACTGTATTGGCCTCTGGTGTGTAGTATTTCTGAATCCCAAGTATTTGAGTTAGCCTGGGGACAGTCAGATCTGGTACAGCCAGGTGGTGAACTGCTCACCCCTTGCAGACACAGCCGAGGATAATGAAGAATCAAGTTAGCAAGGCCTGAATCCGAGTCCTCTTTCTGCTAATCCCCAGCTAGAACAGCTTGCTTCTCTTTCTGAGCCTCAGTTTCCTTATCCATAGAATGGAGACCATGCTTGCTTCATTAGGGCACTGTGAAGATAAACGGAGGGCCTAAGTGCAACATCTGACTTATAATCGTTGTTAAGTGCCGACTCATAGTGACTCCGTATAGGATTTCAAAGGAGTGGCTGGTGAGTTTGAACCGCCAACCTTGTGGTTAGCAGTCCACTGCTTATTCTACAGTGTCACATCAATAGCAGTCAAGACCTAGTCTTGGGCATACTCATCCAGATATCTCACTGTTTCTAAATCACAGCTGCATGTATAATGGGATTTTAACTTCATAGCCACATTGGGAGGAAGATGGATCTCAAAGCAATGTTTCCAGGGTAGCAAAGAGGTCTCAGGCCAGATGTCTAGCGGTTGAAGGGCAAAGCCAGGAAGTAAGCCTGTATCTTCCCTCCCAGCCCACTTGGCATTCCATTGATCCCTGCCCTCTGAGAAAGTATGGTGAGAAGAATCATGGGATGCAGAGCAGTGCTTACTACGTGCCAGGCTCAGTGTCCTAATGGTCCTATGTGCACCTTACAAGGAACCAGCTGGCAGAACAGGATCTATGTCTATAAAGAAGTCTTCCATGTCAACTCACGGTGTTCAAGCTGCACATGTGAACGGTGATGCAGGCATGTGGGAAGAGCCCGTTGACGTGGAATCTGGGCTTCTCAGTTGAGGCACGATTGACATTTTGTTGTTGTTGTTGTTACGTGCCGTGGAGTCGGTTCCGACTCATAGCGACCCTACACAGGGTTTCCGAGGCTGTAAATCTTTATGGGAGCAGACCGCCTCATTTTTCTCCCTTGGAACCGCTGGTAGTTTCGAACTGCTGACCTTGTGGCTTGCAGCCCAATTCGTAACCACTACGCTACCAGAGGGGCAGGTATTTCTTTGTTCTGGGGGCTATTCTCTGTACTGCAGGATCTTTAGCAACATTCTGGTCTCTCTCCACCATTGTTAGGTGCTGTCAAGTCGATATCAAGTGTGTGACCCCACGTGATAGAGTAGAACTGCCCCATAGGATTTTCTAGGCTGTAATATTTATGGGTCTGGCACTGTAGGGTGAGCAATGGATTGCTAACCACAAGTCGGTGGTTCAGATCCATCAGCCGCTCCTAGGAAATCCTGTATAGGGTTGCTATGAGTTGTAACCAACTTGACGGCACTTAACAACAACAATATTGATTGGAACAGATCACTATCTCTTTCTCCTGCAGAACTGCTGGGTGGGTTTGAACTGCCGACCTTTTGATAAGCAGTGGAGTGCTTCACCATTATGGCACCGGTGATACTTCTCTATCTACCTGATACCAATCCACACACACCCTACCCCCCCCCCACACACACACAAATACACAACTAAAAATGTCTCCAGTTGTTGTCAAGTGTCCTCTGGGGGCAAATATACCCCTGACCAAGGCCACTGCATGAACAAACCAAAGGAAGCTTCCTGGAAGAGATCACTTTAAAAAGTAGGCTATACCACCCTGAACACTCCTGATCTCCTCTAAACAGCAGGATGTGACAACGGAAGATTCCAGAAAGGTCAAGAGGATGGCCCTTGGAGAAGGAGGGATTTAGGAGAGACCTTGTAGCAGGCCCCATATCAGCAAATTTGTCAGCAGGATATGACCCTCCCAATGAGGCAATGGGACGTGACAGATGTCCCCATCTCGAGAGACCCATTGACATCTTGGGAGATGGAGGTTTTATGGAGGATGGCCTACCCTAAATCATTCCCCTCCCTTCTAGGAGAGCCCAAAGTGACAAAACTGTAAAGGACTCAGCTGGGTTAAGTCATCCGTTGGCACTGTATAGCTCTTGGCAACTCTGACAGGTATGGTGAGTCAAAATCACAGGAACTTTCTTCTGCTCTTGATTTCCCGGACTCAACAGAAAAAAAAAATCCCCAAGGAGTTTGTTTAGCTACCATGGAGACAGAATCACAAGGATGTTGAAACACCCTGGGATCACTCTGCTTGGCTTTAGTGGTTTGGTTGGGGAAAAATGCTGGAATCACCACATAGTGCTGCTGGCCAACAAGTTAGAATGGTTCTTCTGTCCACAGTCCTTGCCCTGTGGTCCTCACTACGCACCTCTGTGTGTGTGTGTATGTGTGTGTGTAATACAGTTCATACGCCATGAAATTCACTTTTTAAAGTATGCAATACAGCGGTTTTTAGTATAGTCACAAGATTGTGCAATAATCAACACTAACTAGTAATTCCAAAACATTTTCTTATTCCCTGAAGAACTCCCTACCCATTAGCAGTTACCCCTCACCCCCGCCCCTGGCCACCACCTAGCTCTTTTCTGTCTCTCTGGGCTTGCCTATTCTGGACATGTCACATGAATGGAATCACACACTCGTGTTCTTTTGTGTCTGGTGTCTTTTACTTAGCATTATGCTTTTTAAGGTTCATCCATGATGTTTTATTACTTCACTTTTTTTTCGTAGCTGAATAATATTCCATTGTGTGTAATATATCACATTTTGCATATCCATTCATCAGTTGATGGACACTGGGGTTCTGGCAACTTTTTAGCTATTATGAATAATGCTGCTATAAACATTCCTGTACAAATGTTTGTGTGGACATGTTTGCGTTTCTCTTGGGTGTAGACCTAGGAGTGGAATGTCTACGCCATACCTACTTCTTGGTTTCGAGATCATAAATACCTTGAGATCCGTCACACTGGATCAGACTTGGGATATTCCCAGACTGGACTTCTGGGTCAGTCTATGTTCCATTGCCACCTGTCTCCCCACCAGGCTCACCCTGAAACTGCCATCCCAGCCATGACACCCCCAAGTCTGTTTAGAAGCTAATTACATACCCAGCCTGGTTTCCAGTATCTTTCCACACACAGATCCTGACAAGGTCTTCATAATCTAGCAGAAAATATGTCAGATACTTCCAACTTGGATATGGCCTGCGGGGATATCTATTATCTAGTAGTATTTCACTAGTTGCAAGATGGGAATGGAGAAAGGAAAAAGAAATTGAAGGAGAGCTTTCGAGGCTTCCTGTCAAATACTGTGTAGAATTTCAGAAAGGAAGCCAAATTGTACTTTGAAACATTATATTTAGTTAAAGCTTACTTAAAAAAAGAAAAAAAATTCTTAAGTGGTTTCCAGATAAAAGTCAAATCTGCTTGCTAATTAACATCCGGAGTCCCCCAATCACACGAGGAGTTTTATTTTCTTGACAGATGTGATCTGATTAAGGTAACGGTGGGGGAGACAACTGGCTCTGGCCAGGCCGGTTCCTCATCATTTTAACAACTTGACTGGGTCTCTACAAATTCAGCGGAACTACATTTCAGGCCTGGAGGTACTTCTCACTCATCTACTTGTGGACCGTGTCAGTATTCTAACATGGTTTCCAATGTTACTCCTTTTTGAATAATTCTTCTTGTGGGTTAATGCGCTGGACTGCAAAGTCAGTTTGAACTGCAAGGTCGGCAGTTCAAGCTCACCAGCTGCTTCCTGGAAACCCTGTACAGGGTTACCATGGATCGGAACCGACTTAAAAACACTTAACAACAATAACAATGAAAGCTTTGGAGTCCTGGTATGGAGCTGTAAGATAAGCACTGGAACATAAGGTCAGTTTGCATCACAAGGTTGGTGGTTCAAACCCACCAGCAGCTCCTCGGTAACCCTATATAGGGTCTCTATGAGTTGGAACTGACTCGATGGCACTTAACAACAACAACAACAAAACAACAGTGTTAAAATCGTCTAATACTGCAGTGAAACAACCATTCCCATGGATGTTGCAAATGAAGCTTTTCTGGGCAGAGCAAAAACACCCATCCCAGGGTCTGCAGCCCGCAAGCAATGGACTCAATTGAGTTCACCTTAACTCAGCAAGTGCTCATTACACATCTACTCTGCAAATGTATTGCATGAATTAGATATAAAGTTGTACGGAGAGGGTGTCTGAGATAAGATACAGGGCAGGGTGGATTAGTGGTAGCATCCTTCCCTATGAGGGACGTGGTCAATGCGCCTCAGTGTTGAGTGTTGTTCTGAGGTTGAAAAGGTTTCAGCAGAAAGGCCTGGCAATCTACTTCTGAGGGTCAATCAATGAACCCTACAGATCCCAACAGCTAGCTCTGCAACTGATCACGGACCTGGTGCAGAACTGGGCAGCGTTTTGTTCCACTGTGACTGAGGTCCGCTATGAGTTGGGGTCAACCCAATGACAACTAACAACAACTACGATGGCATCAAGGGCCCAGAATAGGCTAGGTTACATCGCAGGAAACAACCCTCCCTTCCCAATTTTAGAAGTTTATGACATCAGAAAGAGCTTAAAAGAGCTCTCTGCTCTTTTCCATTTACTTTGGAGTCTTGACACAGGGTCAACCCCAGGGCAGGTGGTCTAGAATTGTCTAAGGGGCCTCAGAATGGAGCCTTTGGCACTCCTGTGTGACTTGGGCCAGTTTCTTAACCTCTCAGTGCCTCAATTTTCTCATCTGTCAACAATTCACAGTTCTTTGTGGTGCACCATAACGAGTAAATGACTTCCTATCTGTCGAACGCCTAGATGGGACCCTGGCACATATAAGCATTTGGTAAGCAGATACTAATAGCCAGCATCTTTTGATTGAAAAGATGTCTTGTGATGTTGGTGAAGAATATTGAATTTCCCATGGACAGTGAGAAGAACAACCAAATCAGTCTTAAAAGAAACACAACTAGAAACGCTCTGCGGAAGTGAAACTATTTAAACGCTGGCTTGCTTATTTGGGGCACACACACCATCAAGGAAAGATGAGTTGCTCAAAAAGGGCATCAAGTTTGGTAGAGGGTCAGCAAAAACAAGGGGAACCTCAATAGGACAGTCTGATGGAACAGCTCCAACAATGGATTCTGTAGATGGCACAGCGCCAAGACCAGGAAGGGTTTTGTCCTGTCATACCTAAGAATGTCACGAATTGGAGCTGAGTCAACGTCAGCTCACTGATCCCTCACACCAACTCAATGAAGCAGATGCCATGACGCAGACCATTCTGTTAATGAGGAAACTGAGGCTAGTAGTGAGAGGTGGAACCAGGATTTAAACCCAAATCTTCGGACTCCAGGGCTGACGTTTTTCTCCACAAAGCTATAGAATCTCTATTTGCAGAATAAAATATAAAAGCCTTAGATGAGGAAGACCGTGCCCATTTTTCTCCATTCGATTCTCCGTCTTCATTTAGCATGTGTGCATCCTTGGTTCAACGTGCCCTTGAATCCTCTGCATCCATCCCTTTTTGGAGACTCCTTTCTTCTGGAATGATTTCCAAGGTCCCGTTGCCCTCTTCTTCCACTTCTTGGACAAAAGGTAAATTGCAAGCAGCACCCTTTCCCTTTCCACCTCTACATGTGTCTCCCAGTGACCCATCTACAACAGCTTGACTCATCGTTTCCTTAGCCCCAAATGCTAGGTGAACCACCTCTCTTAGCACAGTGGCACCTAGGAGCTGCTGGCTCAGGTGCAGCTGCTGTTTGGCGCCAATATGCTGGGGAGAGGAGGGGAGAGAAAGGGAGGGAACGTGACACAATTTATTTGAGATTCTTGTTTCCATCTATGAAACTTGTGTCCCTCCTTAGCTCGTCCCCTTCCCCTCTCATGTCTCCATGTGTTACGAACTAAGAACTGCTGAGATAGCACAAAAGGCAATTCTTGGAGGAAGTACTCAATGGGGAGAATTTTAGCAAGCAGAGTTGGGGGAAGAGAGTTGCTAAGTCACATGGAGCTTTCCAAGGAACCAGGAAGCAGAATGGGTGGGAGTCCGTGGGTGAGGCTAACCAAAAGGTTGTAGGTTTGAGTCCACCCAGAAATGCCTTGAAAGAAAGACCTGGAGATCTACTTCTGAAAAACCAGCCATTGAACACCCCATGGCACACAGTTCTACTCTGACCCACATGGGGGCACCATGAGTCAGAATTAGTTTGACAGGGAGTGGTCTTAGGCTTGTACACTAATGCTAGGAAAGTTATCTTCCAAAATACGTTGACATGTAAGGCTGAGTTGCTCCCAATTACAGCAGCAATGTACCTCACAGCTCTACCTGTCATGTGCCAGGGACTGTTCTAGGGATGGGGTAAGACCTGGGCAGGGCAAGGGCCCAGTGAATGGTGGTGATGTGGTTGTCATGGGCTGGTATTTCAGAGATGTGGGTCTTGGTTTGAAGGGTGAAGGGGGCCTGAGGATGGCTGAGGATGGGGAGAAGGGCATCCTGGTTGCATCATATAGTTATTTGTAGGAATGTCACCAGAGGCGTGTCCACAGTATTACAAATCCCTGAGCATGAGCAGGGGCCAGAAGCAGGAAACTAAGTCTGGGAAGTAGCTGACTGGGTGTCTTAGTTGGTTCTAGTATTAAAGCACACATACAAACAGCCCACACAGAAACAATCCCACTGTGATAAATGCACACAAGAAAAATGCAAACAGGGCCAAGTGATAACCCCAATTAATATATGGATTTGTTTCCGTATGGGCGTTCTTCTGGTTACCGTCTTAGTTCCCTAGCTCTGCTATGACAGAAATACCACGAGTGTGTGGTTTTAACAAACACATTTATTCTCTCACAATTCAGAGGTTACAAGTCTGAGGTCAGGGTGCCAATTCTAGTGGGAGGTTTTTCTCTCTGTCGGCTCATGGGGAGGGTGTCTGGCTCCTAAACATCTACTTTCAGGTTCCTTGGTGATCTCCATGTGGCTTGGCATCTATCTTCCCCATCTCTGCTCTCTTAATTTACTCCATTTCTATCTTGTCAGAGACTGACCCCAGACACTCCCTATACTAATCCTGCCTCGTTAACATAGCAGATATTCCAACCACCCAGTCCCAAATGGGATTATAGCTACAGGATATTCAGCACATATTTTGTGGGACATAATTCAATTTATGTTGCTGTTGTTAAATGCCATCGAGTCAGTTCCAATTCACAAAGACCCTGTATAGGGTTTTCGAGGAGCTGCTGGTGGGTTTGAATAGCCGACCTTGAGGTTAGCAGTCCAGGGCTGATCCTACAGTGCCGCACCAGGACTCCAATTCAATCCATAACCTGGAGCTTTTCACATTGGACAAACTGCAGATGGGAATGCAGTGGGGAGGCAGGGCTAATGGAGAAGGGGAGAGCTTCCTTCCCACTGAGAGTTCATGGTTAGTGGGAGGGTGTGGAGAAAGACACAAACCTACCAACAAAGACCTATGTCAGGACCTGAGGAATATGTATTAAGACAGGACTCTTTAAAAGGGGAATCTGAGCAGGTCCTGAGTGATAGGGGACTGAGGGGAGGAGGTCCCTGGTCAATAGAGCATGTGCAAAGGCCTTCTGGCTAATGCAGAAGGAATATTAGAAGTAGGTAGGAGATGAGGGCAGACGTGGGGAGAGACTTTGCACGTTTCCGAGGTCCTGATGGTCGATACAGAGAACGCACTTTGGGGGCTGCAAAGTGTCTGAGTGTGAGAAGTAAATGTAAATGGGTGGGGGGGGGGGGAGGAGAACTACATGTCTCAGGTGAGCACCTGATAGGTGCCTTGCCCAGGAGGGAGAGACAACAGCCGGGCTTCTGCCCACTGCCAGTCCTCTGGAAGAGCCTGTGTTGGAACTCTTAGTGCAGTCTGTCGGTACACCACCTTCCAGTTTAACACGTTCTTTCCTTACTGCTTCTGACTGAATCCTTAGAAGCATTCACGTTACTATCCCCAGTGTGGGCTGGGGCCATCTTCACTGGCTCCTGGGAGCCTGCTGTGGACGCTTCTTCCCAAGTCTGCTGTCAATGATATTAAGTTGGTAACTTGAGTATTTATACCACGGACACTGGCCAACACCACAAAGGAGTCTCCCTACCCTACTGCCCCAGAGAGCCGGATGTTAAACACGTCGCGGTCTGCCACTGGTTATCCCCATTTACCAGAGGACACAACAGAAGCGTGGGAGGCTACGTAACCTGGAATGACAGTACTTCAAGTCCAGAGATCTGCTGCCCTTTGACTTATACTGGATGTTGGTGGATGGTTCTGATAGGATTCCATCTGGATACTATGGGAGTTTTTAGAAGTTTCCACATCTCTTTCAGTTCCTCGTTCTGTCTGGTTTAGATTAAAATCAGAAATCCCCGTTGGACTTTCTACCAAGTGGGTGACCTCTCTCCTGACCCTTAATAGTTACTCTCACAAGACAGTAAAATCAGTTGCCACCGAGTTGACCCCAACTCATGGCAACCTAATGTGTGCCAGAGTAGAACTGTGGTCCCTAGGGTTTTTATTGGCTGATTTTCCGGAAGTAAATCCCCAGACCTTTCTTCTGCGTGAATGCATTCGAACCACTGGGTGGACTCGAACCACCAACCTCTTGATTAGCAGTTGAGCACATTAACTACGTGCATCACCCAGACACTCACAAGCCTATTTGGGGGTGGGCTTGTGTCACCATCACTTCACCAGGCTGCAGGGAGCTACCTTGGGAACCAGGGAGAAGGCGGCCGGCAGTGGAAGCAGAGGCTCATGGAGCGATTTTAGCAAATGCCACTTACATAACTGCTCGAGAACAAAAGGTCAGGCCCTATGGTATTACTTTTGATTATGCTAAAAAAATGAAACCAATCTTGTTTCTCATTTCCTCGGGTGGAGGCAGCAGACTGTATGTGTTACAGGGTGATGACGGGGGAGGGAGCAGCCAGCAAAGGAAAGGGAGGACCACCCAGAGGACACTTGTGGGGCTGCCCAGGAGCCCCTCACACCCCAAGTTCTCACCAGCTCCCAACTGTCTTGAGAAACACAGGGCAAGGGAGGCTCTAAGTAGGAATAACATCTGTCGATATTTCTTGAGCACTTACTATGTGCTAGGCCCTGTATCTCTATGAACTCATTTAATCCTCACACAATGCTTTGATTAGGTATTGTCACTGTCTCCATTTTGTAGTTTGTCGCGCGCGCCCTCGCCGATAAAGGACGCGACAGTAGTTGTGTAAACAGACTCAGGAATATTGAACAATTTGTTTGCGGCTGCATAGCCAATAGGTGGCAGAGCTATGATAGGGACTCAGCTGGTATGGATCACAGTAGCCCCATCTGGTGCAGGACTGTGTAGCACACTGTGCATGGGGTCAAGGGCTGACTTGATGACAGCTAACAACATTAAGTCTGGTTCCAAAGTGATGGCTTCGTGGTGGAATTCTCACCTTCCACCTTCCACACAGAAGACCCTGTTTGATTCCTGGCCAATGCACCTCATGGGTAGCCACCGCCTGCCTGACTTGATATCACTGGGGGCTTGTGTGATGCTATGATGCTGAGCTTCCAGACTAAGACAGACTAGAAAGAAAGGCCTAGAAGTCTACTTCTGAAAATCAGTCAGCAAAAACCCTATGGATGACATCAGTCTGATATGCAACCAATCAAGAAGATGGCACAGGATGGGGCAGTGTTTCATTTGACTGCGCATGGGGTCCCCATGAGGCAGGGGTCAACTTGATAGTAACTAACACATGGTTGGTTTTAGGGTTCCAGCCCTTGGCAAAGCCACCTGGGGAGGAGGCTGCTGAGGCTAACATAAGAGATGTTCTCTTCAGAAAAGTCTGAGAAAATTCTCTGGGGACCTGAGGCTTTACTCAAACCTCTTGGTCTTCTGTCTAACCCAGAGACGCTGGCCCTGAGGCCTGATTTGCTGCCCTCCTCGTATCTTGCCGAAGCTACTGCAGCCATTTCCAATCGGGTCCTGACCTCCAACCTCGCTTCCGCCACAGAAGCCTTGTGCTGAAAACCATCAAATCTCACTCCTAAATATGGTGCACACAGACTTTCACAGCTCAACCCTCTCTTCCTGTAACTTTCCCAACACACAACAGCATCAACTACTTCCAGTTGTCTCGGTTTCCTAGGATTCCTGTAACGAAGTGCCCCAAAGTGCTTGAAAGAAGACGAATTTCTTCTCTCATATCTCTGGAAGCCTTGAGTCCGAATTCAGGTCTCAGCAGAGTCCTGCTCTCTGCAAAGGTTCTGGTGGGAGGTATCCTACTTTGTCTCGCCCACTTCTGGTAATGGAGCTCTGGTAGCATAGTCGTTATGAATCAGGCTGTGAACCGCAAGGTCAGCAGTTCAAAACTACCAGCTATTCCGTGGGAGAAAGATGAGGCTTTCTGCTCCCGTAAAGATTTACAGCCTCAGAAACCCTGTACAGGGTCACTATGAGTTGGAAGCGACTTCACAGCACACAGCCACCACCACCACCTTCTGGTAGGCAGCCCCAGTTGGTCCTAGGGTTGCAGCTGCAGCAACACTCCCACCTTTGCCTCTGTCATCACATGGTGTCTTCTCTCTGTGTCTCTTCTCTTTGAGAGGACATCACTCAGATTGGATTAGGGCCACCAGCTGCTCCTCAAAAACCCTATACAGAATAACTTTAGTACGACCTCATGCTAACTTAGCTGATGTTGTCAGAGGCAAGCAAGTTGACTCCAACACATAACGCCCCCAAGTGACAGTCTTGTGACAGAGTAGAACTGTATGGGAGTAATCTTTATGGTATTTGGTGCATTTGTGTTTCTGTAACACCCAGCATAGCAATTGGAATACAGGTGTTGTTGTTAAATGCCGTCAAGTCGGTTCCGACCCATAGCAATCCTGTACAGAGTTTCCGAGGAGCAGCCAGTGAGCTTGAACAGCCAACCTTATGGTTCAAACTGACTTTGCAGTCCAGTGCATTATCCTGCAGTACCACACCAAGTGGCCAATAAATAACACTTGATTGAATGAATGAATGATAGAATGAGTTGACGACCACCTTTGGTTATCTAGCTCCCTAACAAGGTAGTGATTCCGTTTTGTGCCTTAAATCTGGTAGACCAAGGCTGCCCGAGCTCTGGGTAGGTGGGTGGGGGAGCAGCAGCAACATGAGAGGGGCTGTACCCGGAGCTTTGGAAGCACAGTGACAGTCGTGACAATGGAAGTCCCCACAGCACGGGTAGAGGTCACAACAGCTAACTGCTGTTCCTCCGGAGCGGCACATCCCACCCAAGGCCGGAAGATCACACAGCGACAATAATCCTGCTGTCACTGCCATGGGGATCAAGCTTGCGGCTGAAAGCAAAGCGGTGTGTGCACAGAGATTAAAGGCTGGTGATGTGTTCCTTCTGCCCCAGCACGTCAGGCAAGCGTGCTGGGGAGGCCCAGCAACAACACTCCTGCAGCAGATAGATGAATTAGGCCTCTCTGAATGTTCTAGAAGCCTGCCCAGCTCCATGACCAACTCCTGCTTTTGTATTCTCCTGGGGACTGATGCTTTGTGGGCAACTGGAGGGAGGTATGTACAGGAAAACCACATGCATGTCCAGAGGATATAGAGTGACATTCCACATCCAGGTGTCAGGACTGGAGGTTTAGAACTTTCTCTGAAGCTAACGGGTACTGTGGGCTGTTTCCTGAGGGGATAGAGCTGCTGATTTACATTGTGAACAGTGGCTGGAGCTAAGAGGAAAGTTTGAAAAGAGGTTTTGTGAAAATGAGGCCATGAGGGACATTTCAGGGCAGAAAAAGGAACAAGCAGAGCAGTTCCAATGTGGAAGGAAGCATTCCCATGAAGGTCCCACTTACCTGGGACTTCCATCAGCCAGGAATACTTCCAGGAAATGAAATCATAATAAACCACACCAGGAGAAAGACTGTCCAAATAGAATAACGGCAACAGGACAGTGTTGGGGGACGGGGGGCGGTGGATTGCTTTGGATGATTTAGTTGCATCTCAAGACCATTTGGAAGGCTAGGTGCTCTGTGAAGCACAGGTGAGCTTGCCACGTGAGCAAGAAAGGTATTGGAGAGAAAAGGGGATGGGGCTTGGAAGTAGAGAGAACAAGGCAGGTGAAGCCCAGGCCTGCCTTTCCTCAGCAACATGCGGAAACCTGGTCAGGAAGGCTCCATTCCAGAGCCTTCAGGCAGCTCCAAGGATTTAGCCAAGCTCAGGACAACCACGTATGTAATTTCCAAACAAAAGAACTGCAAGACATGTACAGTTAACCAAAAACCCTTTCACTTTTTAGCTGGCTGAGCAAGATCTGGAATTAGATAGTGACGGTGGTTGCATAACTATGGGAAAGTACTAAAATTGTATACTTTAAAGTGGTGAATTTTATGTGAATTATAGCTCAGTGAAAGCAAAAAGTGGAAAAAGCCCCTTCATTCCACATCCTGCCCTGAGTTAGGAAAGGGCAGGAGGGAGCCTGCCAGGAATCTTAAGGAACAAGATGGGGTGAGACAGTTGTAGAAGGCCAATATATTCCTCACAATCATTGTGCAAAGAGTAAAAAGAAATAGAAAGAATCCTTTGCAAAATAAATTCTGGTGAGATGTCATCTTTTGGGGACCATTTACAACCAGAAATCAGCTTGTGTACATAGACCTATTTACTGTTTGACTTGAAGTACTTAATGATGAAGATCAAAGACAACAGCCTCCGTATGGATTGCTGTTGATATTGTTAAGTGCTGTGGAGTCGGTTCCGACTCATAGACATCCTGTATACGATTTCTGACGCTGTATGTCTTTGCTGGTTTGAAACTACCAGCTGCTCCGCGGGAGAAAGATCAGGCTTTCTACTCCCGTAAGATTTACACCCTCGGAAGCCCTGTACAGGGTCGCTATGGGTCAGAACTGACTCAATGGCACTTAACAACAATGTCTTTGCTGGAGCAGAAAGCCTCATCTTTATCTAGCAGAAAGGCTGATGGGCTCAAACAACCAACTTTGTGGTTGACAGTCCAGTGCTTATTGTATGGAGCCACTGAACTCCCTTCAGTATGGATTTTTACACCCCAACATTAAAAAACAAAAATCTCACAACTGTACCAATAAGTGACACCATGAGGAATAATGAAAAAAATTGAAGCTGTCAAGGATTTTATTGGTGGATCAATACTTAATGCCCATGGAAGCAGTGGTCAGGAAATCAAATGATGGATTGTATTATATGCAAATCTGCTACAAAGGACCTCTTTAAATTATTACAGAGCGAAGACATCACTTTGATTACTAAGGTGCTCCAGACCCAAGCCATGACATTTATTTTCAAACATTTCACAACCATGCAAAAGCTGGATGATTTATATAGACCAAAGAAGAATGAACTCATTTGAATTGTGAGTTGGTGAAGAATATTGATTATGTCATGGACTGCCAGAAGACTGAAAAAAAATATAGCCAGAATGCTTCTTTGAACAGAGTTTGGCGAGACTTCATATCATATATGGGGACGTGTTATCTCTGTAGAAGAATCAGTGTAAAAGAGGAAGACCGTCAATGAGATGGCTGACAAAGTCGTTGCAACAGCAGGCTCAAACATAACAATTGTGAGGATGGCAGTGTTTTGCTCTGCTGTATATAGGGTTAGTATGAGTCAGAACCCAAGGACAACATTCACTGTGGTCCAGATGCTGAGCTGGCTCTATACAGAGTTGCCCCGACTCATGGTAACCCCATGCACAGTGGAACAAAATGCTGCCCGGTCCTACACTATCCCCAGGAGATGTTGTAAATAGGACTATTGTGATCAAGTCATTAGGAAGCAGATTTCCAGGCCTTTCTTACGCATCCATTTTTAGTCTGGAAATGCACTGAAATCTGTTCAGTACCATGGCCACATGCAAGCCTCCATTGACATATGGGAGGTGATTTCCTATGAGGCCTACACGGTCTGCAAAAGGTCTCCCATATGGTCTCCCATATGTTAGGTGGGAAATTCACCACTAAAACACCACAGCATAAAGAAACCAGAGTAAGACTGGGGAAATAAGACAAGAAAATACAGAATTTGAGTATGAGGTGGAACATGCCGTGGACATGAGAGGCCTTGGAGGTTGAAGGTAAGGATGATGAAGTCCTACCTGGTTGTAGAGACCAAGAACAGAGAATGCAGCATTTGAAATGGACTCCAAGGATAGTGAGGGCGGTCCAGGTGAAGGAATGAAGGCGCAAAAGCTCAGAGGCTGGAAGATACAAGGAGGGTGTGAGTGGGGAAGAAGAGGAAGAATAGTCTGGAAAGGGGAGAAGTATGTTGCATGGAGGGTTGACAGGGATGGAGTGGATTTGGTTTGTTCTGGGCCCTTCCTTGCCTCTGAGGTTGGTTCTGGTTTTAAATAGTGAGGCTGGCCAGGTTTGCTATGGGTAACCTTGTCCAACCCTGATTCCCAGCATCTTCCTGTCCTCTAGGCCCTCAATTTTATTAAGCATATGCGCTCATGGAAGATGCTCAATGAATAATGAATGCTCCGGACATTCAAGGTCCTCACCCCCAGATCAAAGGTAACCTGTCCAATGTCCCATTCCTCCAGGATCCTGGCAGAAAATAACCAGTTAATCTATTCAAGTTCAAGGTAACCCTCCCAGGTACGATGATTGCATTGGTAAAGTGCTTCTCTGGCAGAAATCTTAATCCAGGTGGTTCTGATAGCGGAGTCTCAGGCATGGAGCCAGGTGGGAGGAAGAGCAGGAACAAAGGAGTGTTTGGCAAAGTGTGTGTCCTCGTCCCTCAAGCCACTGCCCGTGTCACGCCTGACTTCTTCACATGCTTATAATTTTCAAGATGGTGCCATTCCAGAAGGCTCACTTCTGGCTTGCCTGGTGAGTGTGGCAGCACAGTCTTTGTGGCCAGGCGCCTGGGTTGTCAGCAGCAACAGAGCCTCTTGGTGCTGGGCACACTCAGATCCCGGGAGCCCTGTGCATCTTCTATTCATGCAGACAGGCAACCACACTGCACCCTTCATCACTCTGACATGCTCATTTAGGGACAGGAAAACCTTACAAGCATTGTTGCTGCATCTATCTTTTTGGACAGACACTGTTCTTGAAAGTTCTGAGCTACCTCCCCATGAATTCAGCTTACCCACTCCAGTTTCCCTGAAGCGTGCCTTAGTATTTGTGGTTAATCACAATTCATTTGGGAGAAAGATTTTTCTTCCTGGCCCCATACATGTTGGACTCCAAACCATCTTTTTCTGCCTGCCACATATTTGTCTTTCAGCAGTACTCCTGGATGGAGAAACAGGAGGCTGGCCAATCTGACCAGCTGGCAAGGTTTGAGGTCCAGGCGCTACCTCTTGTCCATCCGTTGTTCACGGGGTGGGGCTGGACAGTAGTACTGAGACAGGGCTGGCTCCCTGGTGTGCTTCCAGTAACCTGCGAGGGACTCAATGATTTCTTGCCGCCATCTTGGAATTCTTCATACTTTTTTAACGAGGGGTTCCGTGTTTTCATTTTGTGCTGGGTCCCACAGTAGTTTACAGTTGGTTACTGAGTGAAAGGTTGGTGGTGTGAACCTATTCAGAGGCAAAAGTGTTGGTGATCTGTTCCGTAAAGATCTCAGTGAAGAAAACCCCACAGAGCAGTTCTACTCTGTAACACACGGGGTCGCTGTAAGTCAGAATAGACTCGATGGCAATGGCTTGGTTGGGTTTGGTCTAGTACAGAGGTCTGAGTTTCACTGCTAATTGTCATGGTTGGTTGTGGGCCACAGACATGATTCAAATTCTGGCTGATCTTTCAAAGATGCTGAATCACTGATGATAATGCTTTACCTGAATGGACTCTTCCTTGCTCTCTCTCCATTGCACTGTCCTAGTCCAGGTCTTAGCCTCTTCCCTGGGCTACTTGGGATAATGAGAGCACTCCTTACCTCTAGCCTTTATCCTTCCAGTCCTCCCAGGGAGATGCCAGTCAAGAGGTCTGCCGTGGACAGAATTCCAGGGGGTGCCAGTACTTCACTACATTCTGTGTGAATGATGCCCTTGGAAGCTGCGTAAAACAGCGGATCTGCAAGGTAGCTGTTAATTACAGTAACAGCCAGCATTAACTGAGCTCATGCTATGTTCCAGGTAACTTGCTAAGCACTTTACATGCATGTGCTCAAATACTTAATCCTTCCAAGCAGGCATTGATACACTGGTCATTTTGTGGAAAGTAAGGCTTAAGGACTAAGGTGCACCTGACCCAAGCCATGGTATTTTCAATAACTTCATATGCATGCGAAAGCTGGACAGTGAATAAGGAGGATCATAGAAGAGTTGGTGCTTTTGAGTTACGGTGTTGGAGGAGAATATTGAAAGTACCATGGGCTGCCAAAAGAACCAACAGATCTGTGTTGGAAGAAGTGTAGCCAGAGTGCTCCTTGGAAGCCAGGATGGCCAAACTTTGTCTCTCATACATTGAACATATTGTCAGGAGGGACCAGTCTCTGGAGGATACCATGTTTAGTAAGGTAGAGAGAGGGTCAGAGAAAAAGAGGAAGACCCCCAGGGAGATGGATTGGCAAAGTGGCAGCATCAGTGGGCTCAAGGGTGGCAACAATTGTACATAGGGTCCTAAGAGTTGGTATCGATTTGTCGGTACCTAACAACAACAAGGCTTAAAATGACTAAGCAGAGCCTCACAGTCAAGTGGAATCTCAGGATGGTACAAATGGTTAATGGTCTCAGCTGCTAACTGAAAGGTTGGGGGTTCAAGTCTACCCAGACATACCTCAGAAAAAAGGCTGAGCGATCTGCTGCTGAAAAATCAACTCACTGAGAAGCACAATTCTACTCAGACACATATGGGATCACCATGAGCTGGAATCCACTTGATGGCGACTTTTTAAAATGTAAGGAACAGAGATTCTATAGTTAAGATGCCTAATTTAAATTCTAACTTGGTCACTGACCAGAGCTGTGAGTTTGGGCATGTTATTTTACCTCATTATGCCTTGGCTTTCTATCTAGTATACAGGAATAATATTTAATAATAATAATAATACCTTTTTCATAGTGTTTTAAATCTAAACAGTCAAAGAGTTGCTGTAGATTAAGTACTTAGGATGTCCTTAGCACCTGAGGGACTCATCTTCAGGCTCTCTATCAAAGAAGGTTCCACTGTTATTCATAAGGTTTTCAGTGGCCAGTCTTTTAAAGTAGACTACCTCTTCCTTCTTTTAGTCTATGTTAGTCTGGGAACTCAGCTCAAACCTGTCCACCATGGATGACCCTGCTGGTATTTGAAATACCAGTGGCCCAGCTTCCAGCTAGTATGACAAACGGACAGACGAGTGGTGTCTGTCTAAGATACAGGAATATTATTAATAATAAGCATGTCTATTTCATAGTGTCGTCAATCCAAATATTTAAAATGGTTACTATCGATAAAGTTTAAAGTTGTGGTGCAGGGGGTTAAGTGTTGCACTGCTAACCATCAGGTCAGCAGTTTGAACCCTCATGGTAGAAAGAAGAGGCAGTCTGCTTCCACAGAGATTAAGTGTCTGAAATCCTATAGCAATTCTATATTGTTCTGTAGGGTCACTATGAATCAGAATTTACTTGATAGTGGGTTTTTTTTGCTAGGTTATAGGTAAAGTACTCGATACATGCTATGAATACTATATGAGATGCTAACCTACGTGTTCATTGTTATTAATAAATTCAAGGTCAAACAGGTAGATAGTCCCAGGTTCAAGATGTGAGAGTTGAATCCACAGAATCAGAGTTCGGGACTGGGGATTGTAATCACTGAGCAACACTGTGTCCCAGCAAAGACACTGTAGGATGTCACGATGAAAGACATCAGCACAGCGTGGCTAATTCTGTCACAGTCTAAGAGTATCAGTGTCAAGAATTAGAAATTTAATGAGCAGGAGAACATGATTCAAAATGTTGACATGATTCCTAAATGTCTGCTGTTCATTAGCTCAGAAATGGGTAATTTCACTGCGATTCTAATGGCACTTCACTGTTTACTTGAAAATTCGTCCTGGCATATTTCTGTATAGTAACAATACCATTACAGTACGAGATGTCAGCAAAACATCCTTCTATTAAACGTCTTGCAGGAGCTCAGGGGAAAGTGCCAGGGTTATGTGAGAATTACAGGGTGTGCAAATTGTTCAGGCACTGCTGTATACAAAGGTTGTTTTTTGTTTTGTTTTGTTTCTTTATCCCGATTTAGTGAATCTGGAGAAGGAGTAAGGGAGAGAGCATTGTAAAGACTGGCATCAGGTTATTTAGCTGCAAAGCTGTGGCCTTTCTCTGTAAATGGCAGATGAAAATGAAATGTGCTTACAGTGGCTCCTTATTTGAGCTTGATTTTCATGAAAGCCATTCAAAGTGTCAAATCACCATGCCTGGTTTGGCACAGTGTGAGGCTTCAGCTCCGTGTGCTTACACAAGACTTATGATTGAGCAAGTGCGTGCTCCAAATTACCGCCAGTCTCAGCGAACAGCGGATCACACGAACGCCATATGCAAAAAGTGCGCTGGTGTTCCCCAAACTACAGCTGACCTTGAATCAAATGACAGTGCTGCCCAACCCAGAAAAGATTAACTATAGAGTAGTTAGAGAAAGAAAGTACATAGTGAGAATTGTTGATAATGATTAGCCAGTACTGAAAGTTTCTGGAGCTTTGGTGGTGCAAATGGCTAAGCTAATTGGAAGTTGGCAGTTCAAATCCACCTGGTAGGTCTGTTTCCGTAAAGACTGATGTTCTTAAGTGCAGTTGAGTCGGTTCCAACCCATAGCGACCCTGTATAGGGTTTTCAAGGAGAAGCTGGTGAGCTTGAACCACCGACCTTGCAGTTCAAATGACTTCACAGTCTGACGCATTAGCCCACAGAGCCACACCAGGACTCCTTAGATAATCCTATGGGGCAGTTCTACTGTCACATGTAGTCATTATGAGTTGGAATTGACCTGACAGCACCTAACACCACCCACAGATCTCCAAGATATAAAGGATAAGAAAGTATATCAGATTTATTTAGACGATTGTGAGACTGGAGTTTTCTATATGGTTTGACCCACAACATGGGCTTAACTATGTCAAAGATCATGAAGGTGTCACAGGACTAAACAACATTTTGCCCTGTTGTACATAAGGTCGCTTGTGAGGCTGGCCCAGAATCTGGTAGTGTTTCGTTCTGGGTCATTATGAGTTGGTACCGACTCGATGGCACCTAACAGTAACAACAACAACATAAGGTCACTATGAGTTGGAACTGGCTTGACATCTAACTACAACAGAGATGAACCTGAAGTCCAGCTAACTGAAAGGTTGAAGTTTAATTCCAGGGGCACCTTGGAATCCTGGATAAGTACTGGACAGCTAGCCGCAAGGTCGGCAGTTCAAACCCACCAGCTGCTCCTCGGAAACCCTAGACAGGGTCGCTAAGAGTTGGAACACACTTGACAACACTTAACAACAGCAATGAGGCACCTTGGAAGAAAGACCAGGTTAGCTTCTGAAAAAGCAGCCACTGAAAACCCTGTATTACTCTGACATACATGGGTCACCATGAGCTGGAATAGGCTAGATGACAGCTGGTTGTTAAACCCAACACCACCCTCCTTTAATAGGTGGCTCTGACCAGGGTGGTACCTATCATTAGAGCGACTCTGGGTAAGGATGAGCACCTGCAGAAAGTGTGTGCCTCCCAGCAGCCCTCTGTGATGGTCAACTGTAAGTGTCAACTGGCCAGGCTGCAATCCCCAGTTAGTCAACCAAACACCATTCCAGGTGTTACTATGAAGGTATTTGTTTTGTAGATGTAATTAAAATCCAAGATCAGTTGTAAGGAAGGAAGTAAGAAGTTCATTCATCCTAGGCAATCTGGGTGGGCCTGATGCAATCAGTTGAAATGATAAAACAGTTGAAAAGCCTTAATTGCAGAGCTAAAGCTTCTCCAATGAAGCTGAAACCCTGCCTGTGGATGGCAGCTTCCCCCTGCCCAAGAGTTCCAGCCTCACTGCCCTGAGACAGCCTGCCTACAGATTTCAGACCTGCCTCACCAGGCCCCACAATTCAGTAAGTCAGTTCCCTGCAATAGATCTCTTAATATGCCGTATACATCTCTGACTAGTTCTCCTCAGTGGCCCCACTGTCCACAGGTGAGGACCCCACTCTGTGGTCAGTTTCTCTCGGCCTCTTTTTGTCCTCATGACCCCAACTCATCACATTCACAGCCCGCCCCTTACCCTGTCACATGCTCCACTAGGTCAGGGCTCCCATATTTGCAATGCTTTCTCTGTCAGGAGCCCCTCACTGTATCTGCCTGCCAGAAATCACCTCCCCCTCAACCATGACCCAGTCCAGGCCTAGCTCCTACATGAAAGTTTCCTGCACCTCTTCAGGTAGTCCCTGGTGTTCTTCCCTTGCTCCTTAGATCACTCAGCTCTCACCAAGGTAGGGCTCTTAGCATCTCCTAGAGGACAGAGAATGTGTTGTTAAGTTTCTTATCTCCAGGGCTGAGCTCGGGGCCAGGCAGATAGAAGTTACACTAGTGTTCTAAGTGCAGGCCTACAGATATCCGGGCTGGAGCTCTGCTCTGGGTTTGCAGAATGGATATGCTGGAGTGGAAAGGGTACCCTCCCCCTGTCCCATACCTGCATCCCAAGGTCACCTTGACTGGGAGTGGCTGGACTCTATAATTTCTCTGAGGGGTGGGGGGGTGGGGGCTGTCTTCCTCCTCACCATGTATGCCTCAATCTGCAAAGGGAACCCCCTGCTGGTGAGCTTTCCGGGCCTCCCTGCCTGGATTGGGGCTCCATTATCCATTATTAGGATGAATTCCGGTATGACCTTTAAGATTAAAACTAAATGTTCTGATCCCTCCCCAGACAGGTATTAGGTGCTGAAAATGGCATTTGCAGGGACTGGGTTGAGTAGCAAACTCCAAATACCAGCTTCATCACATTCTGACATTACAGCCAATCTAAGCGGGGGCTATGCTGAGCACTGCAAACCCAGCACTAGAAGGGCAGGATTTTCTCTTCTTGTCAGCTCCGTGGACATACCTCCTGAGTCTTTAGAGAAGCTGCCTTCAGGGAAAGGAGAGCTGGGTCCCAGAGCTGCCTCTCTCTGCTGGGGCCACCAGAAGAGAAAGGGTCATCAGCAAATGAGCTGAGTGGAGCTGTCAGGAGAATGAGCCTGTCTGCAGACAGGGCCAAGCTTTTCGCCATGTCCACAATGAAATGTTCACAACAACATTACTCTGGGATTCCTGGGTAACTCAGAGAAACTACAAATGGCCTTAATCAGGAATCATGCTAAGAATTCCTAAATTTAGACTCCTCTGATTAAGGGAAAAAAACTAATTGGGTAGTTATTAGATATATTTATTATTGCTTTTAAAAGCCTCTTAAATTACTCAAGCAAAGAAACACACTTCTACTGCGGTCCACGTTTGCATGGGAGGCATGTCTCCACTAGGGGTTAAGGACAACAGGAAGCAAGCCCTCACTTATAAGTAAATACATTTGCCTATAGAGGATGCAAATTCTGGCCTCTGTATTGCTAACAACTAAACAGGTCCCCATTAATAATCTTTTTTGTTATCATTATAGCAGCCACATATGCAGCTCTCTATGTGCAAGATAAAATCCTATGATCTTCACATAGATATACTCATATAAGCCACACTGTAACTTCTCAAGGGCCGATTCCATTCTTAGTTCCATATCACAGGTGAATTGTTGCTATTGCTAAGAGCTATCAAGTCGGTTCCAACTCGTAGCGAATGTAAGGTTTCTGAAGAGCAGCTGGTGAATTTGAACTGCTGATCTTGCAGTTTAAACCAACCTTGCAGTTCAGTGCTTATCCTACAGTGCTACATCAGGATTCTTGTCCAAAGATTTTGTTGTTTTTATTAGGTGCCATCGAGTCGGTACTGACTCATAGCGACCCTATGCACAACAGTAGGAAACACTGCCCAGTTCTGGGCCAACCTCACAATTGTTGCTATGCTTGAGCCCACTGATGATGCCATTGTGCCAGTCTGTCTCATTGGGGGATCTTCCTCTTCTTCTCTGACCCTCCACTTTACCAAACATGAGCTCCTTCTCCAGTGACTGGTCCCTCCTGACAATATGTCCAAAGTATGAGAGACGAAGTTTGGCCATCTTGGCCTCCAAGGAACGCTCTGGCTGCACTTCTTCCCACACACAGATCTGTTGGTTTTTCTGGAGGCCCAAGGCACTTTCAATATCCTCCTCCAACACCATAACTTAAAAGCATCAATTCTTCTATGGTCTTCCTTATTCAGTGTCCAGGTTTTGCATGCATATGAGGCTACTGAAAATACCATGACTTGGGTCAGGCACACCTTAGTCCTCAAGCTGACATCTTTGCTCTTCAACACTTTAAAAAGGTCTTGTGTAGCAGATTTGCCTAATGCAATGAGTCGTTTTATTTCTTGGCTGCTGCTTCCATGAGCGTTGATAGTTGATGCACGCAAAATAAATATATTCTCCTTTTATATGGATATTATTTATTGGTGCAGAGGATTTTTGTTTTTTTTATATTGAGATGCAATCTATATGCTGTGTCTTTGATCCTCAACAGTAAGTATGTTAAGTCCAGAGAAAGAGAGCTAGAAATGGTGGCTCCCCAGCTCAAATGCACACAGAACAATTTAGGAGCTGGACCCACAGTGAGTTACCAATTACTGAACATTCTTATTCTTAGTGGGGACTAGCTTACTGTATTGAAAAAACAACAATAGTTGCTATTTGCTGTTGAGCCAGTGCCCACTCACGGCAACCTCATGTATAACAGAACACAGTGTTGCCTGGTGTCACACCATTGTCACGATCATTGGTTTGCTTCCATCCACTGCTGCAGCCACTGTGCATTCTGAGCATCTTTCAACCTGGGGGCTCATCTCCAGTACTGTGTCAGGCAGCATTCTGTTGTGAGTCACGGGGTGTTCAGAAGTAGATTGCCAGACCATTCTTCCCAGTCCACCTTATTCTGGAAGTGCCACTGAAACCTATCCACCACCGGTGGCCCTGCTGGTATATGACACAACTGTGGCATAGCTTCCAGCATCAGAGTAACAAGTAAGTTGCCACAGATGGGTGGTGGGAAATAAGAGTTTAGCTTTAGTGAGCACATTTATGTCTCAGGCATTGTGTACTATTTATCATGTATCAGTTCCTCTTTAGTTCTTAGGTTCTACTACAAGTTGGGGACTGTTCACTATTTCTCTTCTATAATTTCCTACAGATGGGGAAACTGAAACTTAAAGAAATTGCCTCTTGTTCTCTTGATGGGTTTTAAAGGTATTGTTGTGGGAATCAAATAAACTCTGGCTCAATAACATCCATCTTTGAGTTTGCTCAAAGACAAAGAAACACAACTCATTTCCAGCCCTCTCAGTTTTCATGCCCAGTTATAAATGAGGTCACAGTACAACATTTGCATCCTCATTCAGAGACTGCATTTGTAAATGCTGCTTGGGAACAAATGTTTACAGTTGTAAATATTCCCTTCTGACATTGAACCTATGTTGAAAAATCACAGTAATGCATTTAAAAATCTGGTACCTCAAAAGAATGAGAGTGTAGTGGTTGGGTAGTAGAATTCTCGTCTTACATGAAAGAGACGTGGGTTTGATTTGCCCAATGAGCCACATGTATAGCTACCACCTGTCTGTAAGTGGATGCTTATGTGTTGCTAGGATGCTCAACAGGTTTCAGCAGAGATTCTAGACTAAGACACACTAGGAGGAAAGGCCTGGCGATCTACTTGTGAAAACAACAATCTGATCTGCAAGTGATCATGGGGATGATGCAGGACTGAGCAGAGTTTAGCTCCATTGTGCATGGAGTCATCATAAGACAGGGCCCAATTCAACAGCAGCATACAAGCACCACCTGACTGTCAACATGAAGTGTAAATTTAACGCATTTTGATATACGCCATTTACTCTCCAGACCCTTCACCTCCCGTCCCTCCCACTAAGCATCCTCTGAACTTCTGTGACTCCAGCTACAGACACCCAAGTGGTATTTTGCCTTTCCTAGTCTGGCAGCCCTCTGAGCTTCTCCTCTTCCCATTTCTAAGTCAAGATAAAAAATACTTTTGAACTTTAAAGTTTTTATCGGTTTAAGTCTCAGTCAATGATAGAGTTCAGGAATCAATTCACTCTTGGCTGGTGATCATTCCTCACTGTCCTAAAAATGTCAGGAAGAAAATCTTGCACAACAGCCAGGTGTTGTGGGCCAGGTGCTGAGCTAAGTGCTACTCATCCTGGCGGTATCCAGTTTGTTCCAATTTATGGTACCCCGTGTATGTCAGACTAGAACGTGTGCCACAGAATTCTCAATGCCTGATGTTTGAGGAAGTAGATTGCCAGGGCTTTCTTCCACGGCACCTCTTGATGGACTCAAACCTCCAACCTTTGGGCTAGTAGCCTTAATCACTGTACTACCTAGGAACTCTCATCCTTAATAACTGTTTTAATTGCTAAATGCCTATGCACCCAACAAGAGCTAAGATTGAAGCTAAGTGCTTCAATCTCACACACATCTGTGGGGCAGGTTCTAACTACTATCTTCATCTGACAGATGAGAAAAACTGACGCTCCAGCCAAGGTCACATAAGTAGGGTATAGGAGGACATGGTTTCATCTATTTATTGAACAGACAGTTTTTGAGCAACAAATGAATAAGCAAATCCATAGACGAGGTCTTCCACAGTATGGAGACGACAGATGTTCAAATGTCAGTAATAATTCCAGTTAGAGAGCCATGTTAGGAATAACATAAAAGAGGGTGCTGTGAGAGAAAGTGGGTGCAAAGGGCAGGCTGGCCAGAGCAAGCTGCTTTGAAGACACCCCCAAAATAAGAGGGGACACAGTGCAAACATTGGGGCAGAGCTTTCAAAGCAAAGGCAGCATCAAGTAAAGAGGAAACATGTTTGGTTCAAAATGGGTTTGTGACTCTCCAAAGTCTTTCCATATTCTAAAGTTCGCCCTTGGGATGTACAATAAAACTCTGGGAGTGATATCAGAGCCATACTCACGGGTTTGTTGGGAGTAATTAATGAGATAAAGCTTGGGGAGTACTTAACACTGAGAACGAAATGAACGAAACATTACCTATTATTGTAAAATTAGTGTTAATCTCAGGTATGCTGCAATTAGCATCAGCAAGGGAGAAGATCACTTGGACCTGGTTTTGATTCCCAGCGAGTACATCTATCCACAGCCACCACCTTCAGCAGACCTTCCAAATTAAGCAGACCAGGAAGAACGACCTGGCAATCTACTGCCAAAAAAGTAGCCAATGAAAACCCTATGGATCTGGTCTTCCAGTTTGGCAGTGGCAGAGCAGAGTCAGGTAGGACAGGCTCCATGGGGGAGGGGCTGAAAACCCAGAGAAGCTGCTCCCACAGAACAGCACTAGAGCTCTAGATTTAGCATAAGGTTCAGGGTGCCAGTTTCCCGCAACCAACAGTGGAAAAATCATGGTATAACGGAAGACATTGTGATTTAGGAATTGGTCAAGACGCAGGACTCCCTCTGCAGCCATCACGCCAGGGAGGAAGTCAGAGGGTGGGACTACAATCAGACCTGCACAGTGAACTGGCACTAAGAGCGGCACCGTGACATTTGCAAAAGGAGGTGTGGGGGGATTCTACACATTGTTTCCTCCTCATCCCTGTTGCGGCTTCTTTGCTCAGTCCAGATGCCTTCAGGTGGGTGGGTGCACACTGGCAAAAAAATCCAGTATTGAGACCACAGTTTTCCCACGGCACAGTGAGAAAGAACCCCATTGGTCCCAGGACAAATGCTTTGGCTGCTGCTTTTGACGTCTGCCTGTGGGTCCCAGCCCTAAAGTGAACTTGTGCAGGACTCTTTACTCCTGCCTATCCAGCAAGAAAAAAAAGCAGGTTTGGCCTGACAGACAAACCATATGAACAATCTGTAAAACCCCAACATAAAAAGATGCAACTATTTCAAGAATTACACTGTGCACACGCAGATACCCAACTGACCTTCAGAGACAAAAATAGCAAACAATCTTTCTCCCATTAACTTCTCAATATCTATCTGCGCACCTCTATGGTGGTGACTAGAAGAGCGGCCTGAGCGATCAGACACCCCCACCCACTGCTGGAGGCTTCTATGGTACACACACACTGCCTGTGAACTGGCTAGTCAGTAAGTTTTAGTTTTTGTTTCAAAGTGGTGGTTTTTGTCTCTGCTTTTATATCGCTTCTGCTTTGGGGCCTTTTGATCACACATTTTTCCTGGAGGTGGGAGCTTTTCCTCCCTACATTACCCAAGAAGAGTTAGCAATCGTGGCCATATAGCCAAGCTACAAGGATACCCTATAATATTCCACCATTGAAATAAAAGCCAATAACAGCTATTAAGTATTATATGAGAAAAGGAAAGCCTATCTCCAGATCATATCCACCAAGAGACACGCAGTAAGCTTAATAACACAGCAACAAACATCCATTTAAGCATTAAAAACCTATATAACTACTGGAAATGACCAACAAAACACAACAAAAGATATCAAAATATGTCCCCAAACAGAAAAGAGTAACTGAGACAAATGAGCTGGAGACAGACAAAGGCTTTACAAAAGAGGAAAAGCAGGTTTTGGATTTGCCTAAGAAGGAATATAGAAGAATGATATGGAAACAAATTCAAATGCTCCAAAATGGGGTGGAGGAAAACAAGGAAGAAGTCAGTAAAGTACTACAAGAGCAATCAAACAAGATCGATACAGGATTGGAAACAATTCAAACCTGAAAAAGAGGTCCAGATAATTAATAATAAAATATCAGAAATGGACAATACATTGAAAAGGGAAAGGAGCAGAATTGAAGAGATGGAAGCCAGAACCAGCGAGCTGGAAGACAAATCTCTCAATACTGCTAAGATAGAAGAACAAGCAGAAAAAAGGATAAAAAAAAATCTGAAGAGTGTCTAAGATTCACACTGGACAACATGAAGAGGAACAACTTAAGAAATATTGGCATTTTGGAACAGGAAGAATCAGAGAAGTCCACCAAGGAAATAGTTGAAGAGCTTCTGGAAGAAAATTTCCATAATATCTTGAAAGATGAGAAGATAAACATTCAAGAAGCCGAACGTACCCCAGGAAGGATAGGCCCCAAAAGAAAATTACCAAGATATATAATAATAAAGCTCTCCAAAATCAAAGACAAGGAGAGAATCCTAAAAGCGGCAAGGGAAAAAAGAAATGTTACTTACAAAAGCGAGCAAATCAGATTAAGCTCTGACTATCCAGCAGTAAAGAAAACAAAAATCCTCATCACTGGATCAATAAACAACATTCTTATCAATGGAGAAAAGATTGAAGTTGTCAAGGACTTCATTCTTCTTGGATCAACTATCAA
>NW_006408608.1:6369308-6370428 GCF_000296735.1 Chrysochloris asiatica
GGGAGAACAGTTAGGCAGGTTCACATGGGCTAAGTGGGATTGAGATAAATGATGACGTATGTGCAACCTTGGAACAACAGGGCTTCAGGATACAGGGATTGAGCCATGGTTTGAATGGGTAAAAGAAGGGAATAATGTTAAGAAGCTTGGCTGTCTTTTGAATCTTGGTTCCCCTTGCCAACCATTGTGAAATAGACACTTGAGGGGCCTTATAAAGAAATAGCCAGAAACATCACAACAGAAATCTTGTAAGTCCGTCTTCAGCCTATAACTGATTGGAATACCTTAGAGGAGGCTAGAAATTGCCCAGTCAAAGAAAACTCCTGTGGAGCTTTTACATAGCATAAGACCATTGGTGGAATCCAGAACCCCATCCGGAATTGTCTGAGGTGGGAAATTTCCACTGGAAAGGATGAACAGACCAGCCTGGAGTGGCTAGAAGAACAGAAGATACTTCGTGAAGAAAGACCGGCAGGAAAAATCTGAAACAATAACAGCAGTCTGATTGATTACTACAAGAACAAGTAAGCTGTTCACCCAGGAACCATCAAAGCAAGAGGTCAGGTCCCCTCAGAGCAAACTCTCTTCCAAGACTAAGACTCAAGGGGAATACAAGAGCAGGCAGGTGGTCTGGCTGGTGACCACGTTGGTCACCGATAAGGGGGGAAGAGTGGGGGAAAAACAGCAATGAAGTTGGGAAACAGGAATGTGGTTGGACCACATTCAATAGACTCCTGTGAACCTGGGTGGAGACCTGGGTGGCCAGCAGTATGGAAAGACATGGGGACTCCTAGGCCCAGAGGCAGTGACATGGCCACAGAGGGCTAGCGTGGAGAGTGAAGCGTCCAGCTGATAAGAAGTGAGGGGAGATACACAAGAACACCTATACTTACAGACAGTACCCACTTGACCTGGCTTCGATGGCTGGATGATCAGAACTCGACTAGAAGAATAAAGAAGAGAGAAGAAGAAGAAAAAAAGAGTAATCCACTACAATTTGATGAACTTTACCGATACGTATGGATGTAGTAGCTCAAAAAAGGAACAAATCTTTACAACAAGGATCACTCCCACCCCATCAGTACACAGGGTTGACAGGGATGGGCAACTTAGACATTGG
>NW_006408608.1:6370628-6374321 GCF_000296735.1 Chrysochloris asiatica
AGAAATAGGAATAAGACTCTTATGGTACAATAGTGAATAATTGCCATCAGGACTGACTGTGAGGGTTGGAACTGTAGAGGTAGATGTTGTTTGACAAAAGGAGGAAAGTGACTGATTTTGCAGCCCAGGAGCAGAGGTCCCTGGGACCATCAAGTGAGAAGGGTGGAGAGCGTGACCCTACCCAGAGAGGCAGTGACGCCAGGGATAGAGACAGAGATGATGATGTGGACAGATGGAGCGGCTGGGGACACTGGACTCAGGGAGGGAGAGGGGCTGTGTGCTGACAGTTGGGGGGACAGGTCTGTGGGGTATACCCTTTAGTTATTTGATGATGCATGGAGGGGATTGTAATCATTGCAATGAAACAAAATACGATAGGATAAATGTAAAATTAATGTTCTCCCATGTAAATCCACATAATTCAGTATAAAAACTTACAAAAAACCCAAAACACTGTGGATCACAACGGTCCTATCTACAACAGATCATGGGTGTAGGACTGGGCAGCATTATGTTCTTTTGTGTATAGGATCGTCACAAGTTGGTGGGTCAACTTGATGGCAGGTAAAAACAATGACAACAAACCTATAACTAGAATTGTCCTAACTGTTCTAGATGAGTTAACTTTTGCTTAGTGTTTGCCTAAGACTTACCTTTGATAAATCAGCTGCCAAAAAGAAGCTGAATGAATTCTCTATAGAATGACTGGCTTGTTTAGAATACATAGTGCCTTAATCCTGGGGAGAAAAAAAAATAACAAAACTAAACCCTTCCTAGGAACTGTTCAGAGAAGAGAGACCGTCAAAGGAAATTAACAAAGTGCACAGCAGATAATCAATAGTAATCAGCCCAGGAGATCAAAAAGAAAGCAATTGCCCCACAGACCTACATCTTGTTTGTACAATATTTCCATGAGGCCAGGGACCAATGCCAATCCATTATGGTTCTTAAATTCAGAGGTAAATAATTAAAGGGACAAAAATTAAATTCATGAGCTTCCCACAGCAAGAGGGAGAACCTTGCATGTTATCCAAGACAGCAGGACCTGTAAAGGTCCCGGAAGGTTTGAGGGTAGAGAGGGGAAAGAAGAGGGTGACTAGAAGCCTCTTCTCCCTTCCCACCACTGCAGAAGGATGCGGAGCCAGGAGGCACCAGGAAAGCTCCAGAGGGAAGTCAGAGGAGTTCATTCTGCCTCCTAGCTGCAGGGCAAGCAAAAGCGTGATAAAAAGTGTGTGGTCAGAAAGAGGCCAGCCAGTGGGTTGATGGGTTGGTTGGCTGGAATCTCTTTAGATGCAGATCTCCAGGCATTTCTTCCATGGCACTGTTGGGTGGATTTGAACCACCAAGATTTTGAGTCCTGGTCTGATGCTGTGGGATAATGCACTAGATTGCAAGGTTGGTTTGAACTGCAAGGTTGGCGGTTCAGTTTCACCAGCTGCTCCTCGGATACACTATTTGGGGTTGTTATGAGTCAGAACTGACTGGATGGCACTTAACAACAACAATCAAGTACAAATCTCTTACACCACCCAAGGGCCTGTGCTTCACTACCACAGGAAACACCCAAGTTAATCATGTAGTAAACCATGTGGGGAGAGAGTAAGGATTGCCTATTGGGTGCCAGGCATGGGAAGCCATCTTGGATGCCCCAGCCCAGCACCATCTAAATGCAACCGGACTGTCTCCACATGGGGCAGAACTGCCTAGCCTTGCCTGCATCTCTGCCCAACCGACCCGTAAGCAGATCAAATGGCTGTTGTGTGAAGCCATTTCATTTTGGGGAAGTTTGCTTTACAGCAAAAAAAAAACAAAAAAAAACCCTCTAACAATCGGAACACCTGCTAACCAGTTATCTTAGATGTGTGTGTGCATTGGAGTTGAGGGGTGCGAAGCCTGAGGAGCTTATGGGGCTGACAAACACAGAAGGTGGCAGTGTGCTTCTGCCCCGAGAAGCACATTCAAGTGACTTTCTCCTCATAGGTTCTTCTGGCAAAGGCGGGTACAAAATGTTCAGTTTTCAGCTGCTAAATCAGATAATCACTCACAAGTTTTTTTTTGCAAAAATATATATAACACAAAACTGCCATTTTAATCATTTTTAAATGTACAATTAGTGGCATTCATGAAATCACCCAACTTGAGCAACCATCACCACTATTTCCAACACCTTTCCAACATCATCTCAGATAGAAACTCTGTACTCAGGAGGTACTAACCTAACCCTCTATTCCTCCATGTCACAAGGGGTTTTAGGCAAAGAGTTCTGACCAAACTTGGAAGTTGCACTGCAGAGCCAAGAGAAGCACTGAGGTGTTCACAAGTACTAAGTGCACACTGTTCTCGTTAGGGGGAGTCCCTGGGTGGTGCCAATGGTTAACGTGTATAGTTGCTAACTGAGGTACCTCAGAGGAAAGGTCTGGTGATCGACTTCTGACAAACCAGTTACTGAAAACCGTATGGAGCACAGTTCTACTTTGACATACCATGAGTTGGAATTAGTGTCATGGCAATTAAGGTTTGATGCTGTTTTCTTTTGTAGGCGGATTCAGCAGAGTAGAACACAGACATTCTACCTCCAGGAGTTTACCCTCAGTGGACTGGGAGGTCAGAAAGAGAAAGGCCCACAAGTGTGATAGAGAAATAATCAGCTAGGGTCATTTCAGCTTGGGTAAAGGGCTCTGCAGAAAAGAAATGAGGGTCTGGAAGGGGCTGCTTTGGCCAAGGGGCAAGGAAAGCCCCCTGGAATGTTTGATTTAAGACCAGAGGAGGCAGAGCGCTGAGAAGGCTGGGGAAGAGTAGTCCAAGAATAAAGAATGTTATAAAGTCTTTGTGATGGAAACATACTTGGCTAGTTTGAGGGACAGAAAGAAGGCTCTTTGTTAATTCCCCACATCCCTATAAGGGTCTCATACAGTTCCAGTGCACATGAACATCATAGATATTGGTTAGCCAGTGTTTCACTTTGGAGACCTGGTAGAGTAAGAATTGGACTTCTAACTAAAAGGTTGGAGGTTCAGATCCACCAGGCGCTTCTTGGAAATCCCACACAGGGTTGCTATGTGTCGAAACTGACTCGACAGCACTTAACAAAAACAGCAGTGCTTCACTGATCTTCTGCTGTGGAATAAATCACCTAGAAACACAGTAGCTTAAAACAACCACCAGTTGTTCTCAGATTTGCAAGCAAAGGAGCTAGAGGAATAATGGAGAAATTTACTATGTCCATAAGACAGAAATCAATTAACACTCTGAAAAGGTAGCATAGTGGTTAAAAGTTAGGCTGCTAGCCTTATGGTCAGCCGTTTGAAACTAGCAGCTATTCAGTGAGAGAAAGATGAGGCTTCTGCTCCTGTAAAGATTTACCGCCTCGAGACAGACTCCATAGCACACCACTACCACCATCTTGACAATAAGATCACAGAGAAAATTCTAGAGGGAGGGTCCTTCTAAGGAGATCAGAGAGGTAGGAAGGGGCTTATATCATGTGGCCACAGAATAGTCAGTTTGAGGACTAAGATGCACCTGACCCAAGTCATGGTATTTTCAGTAAGCTCATATGCATGTGAAAGTTGAAGAGAGCAAAAAGTCATTAAGAAGACAAGAAAGAAGGAAAAGATCAAGATGGATGTCAGAAGAGATTCTGAAACTTGCTCTCCAACGTAGAGAAGCCAAAGCAAATGGAAAAATTGAAGA
>NW_006408608.1:6376401-6382168 GCF_000296735.1 Chrysochloris asiatica
TCATACTTCGGACATATTGTCAGGAGGGACCAATCACTGGAAAAGAATATCATGTTTGGTAAAGAGGAAGACCCCCAGTGAGCTGGATTAGCAAAGTGGCAGCATCAATGGGCTCAAGTGTGGCAACAATTGTGAAGTTGGCCCAGGACTGGGCAGTGTTTAGTTCTGTTGTGTATAGGGTTGTTATGAGTCGGTACCAATTCGATGGCACCTAACAACAACAACAACAACATGTGTTACAGAACAGAAATGTTCCATAGTGTTTTCTTGGTTATAATCCTTATAGAAGGAGTCCTTGTGTGGGCTAATGAGCTGGACTGCAAAGTCAGTTTGAACTGCAAGGTCTGTGGAAACACTATACAGGGTCTCCATGGGTTGGAAGTGACTTGACAGCACTTAACAACAGCAAAAATCTTTACAGAAGCAAATTGCCAGGACTTTCTTCCACAGTGCTGTTGTACTGGCTTAAACCACCAACACGTAGGTTAACAGTCAAGCGCAAACGCATTTGTTCAACCCAGGAACCTAAACCTGTTGTCATGGAGTCAATTCTAACTCCTGGAGACCTAGTTGTTATTGTTGTTACGTGTCACCGAATCGGTTCCAACTCATAACGACCCTGTATACGGTTTCTGAGGAGTAGCTGGTGCGTTTGAACTGCCAATCTTGTGATTCGTAGTCCAGTGCTAATCCTACAGTGCCACATCAGGAGTCCAATATACACATAGTTGTTGTTGAGTGCCACTGAGTTAGTTCTAACTCATAGCAACGCTGTATAAATAAGGTTTCTGGGGTGCGACTGGTGAGCTTGAACCACCATGTGGTTCAAACTGACCTTGCAGTCCAGCACATTAACCTGCAGCACCATTATTGGGACTGCAATGCATACATAGTGATGGTGGTGGTTGGTGGTTATGTGCAGTGGAATCGGTTCCAACTCACAGCGACCCTGTACAGGGTTTCCGAGGTTGTAAATCTTTATGGAAGCAGAAAGCCTCATCTTTTTCCTGGTAGTTTCAAACTGCTGATCCTGAGATTAGCAGCCCAGTTCATAATCATTATGCGACCAGAGCATCTTGTGCACATAGTTGTTGTTAAGTGCCATCAAGTCGGTTCCGACCCATAGCGACCCTGTACAGGGTTTCCGAGGCTGTAAATCTTTATGGGAGCAGAAAGTCTCATCTTTCTCCCGTGGAGCAGCTGGTAGTTTCGAACTGTTGACTTTGTGGTTTACAGCCTGATTCGTAACCACTACGCTACCAGAGCTCCTTGTGCACATAGTAGGTGTACATAAATCGGTAGCAGGTAGGTACCATGGACAGTGATCACAAAGTAAAACTATCTTAGGAGAAGAGAGGTCTGGAAAGCTGATCTGGTCTCAGGTTCTAATACAAAGTTTGGGGTTGGGATGATTGGTGAAAGGAATGAGCTAAGAATAGAGATTGGAGTCATGTGCTATAGTTGGACACGTTGGTTCCAACTATAATTCATACAAGTATAGTTCATATACTACTGAGAAGTATCAATCTACATTTCTATTCCTTGTCTTCACTTCCTAAATGTGGAAATATCTGGATGGGCCAGGGACATGGTAATCACACACATCTGTGCTTACTCCGGTGGCTCCATGTGGAAATACTTGGGTGGACACAGCTATGACAAAGGGCCAGAGAAGCTTTCTGACATAAGGACTTTACCTAATGACTCCTTAAGAAGGACCTTCCCTCTAGAATTTTCTCTATGGTCTTGGTCTCAGGACAGCTGAGTCTTTTCCAAGTATTTGGCTAGTTTTTAATCTATGGGCATAATAAATTCATAACTGATTGTTTCTCCCTCTTAGTTATGGAGGCTATGGGTTGAGGGTTCCATTAGTAGGTCATCTCCAGCAAGTGTTGAAAGCATCATGGCGTCAGTTTAATGCTCTTTCATCTTCTTGGTAGTCCTGCTATGGTCTCTGTTGGCCCTATGTATGTGCTTTGTGTTATGAGGATAGGCTTCCATGCTTTATCCATACCACATGGTATGAATTCTAAGGTCAGACAGATCTGTGTGTCATGGTAGGTCCCACCCTCACTATCTGGGTGGCCATGGGCACGTCATGCACAGCACTTACTTCCTGAGAGCGCCACCCTGAGGCTGAAATGAGGGACTGCCTGTAGAGTTCTTAGCACAGCAAACCCCTGGGAGGAATAATGAAGGTCAGGCAATTATCCCAGGCCAACAATTATTAAAGCCATTCTGTCAGACTGTTTGGGAAACAAGGATGTTGTTGTTATCGGTAGGAGCTATTTTAGTTGGTTCTAGATCACAGTGACCCCGTATAAGGTTTCTGAGGGTTTTAAATCTTTGCAGGAACAAAAAGCCTCCCAAGAAGACGCTGGTAGGTTTGAACCGTCAACCTTGTGGTTTGCAGTCCAGTACATATAGGCTATGCCATTTTTGTTGTTAAGTGTCATTGAGTTAGTTCTGACTCATAACAATCCAATACAGAGTTTTCCAAGGAGTGGCTGGTGGGTTTGAACTGCCGACCTTAATTTAAAGTTAGAAGTTCAGAGGTTACCCTCCAGCACCACACCAGGCTTATCCTGTTGTTGTTAAGTGTCGTCAAGTCAGTTCCGAAACATAGCGACCCTGCATAGGGCTTCCAAGGAGCAGCTGGTGGGTTTGAATTGCTGATCTTGTGGTTTGCAGTCTAGTGCTTATTCTACAGTGCCAGACCAGGAGTCCAGCGTATCCCATGCTGTTGTTAAGTACCATTGAGTCAGTTCCAAGGAGCAACTGGTGAGTTTGAACTGCTGACCCTGCGGTAAAAACCTATTTTACAGTCCAGCGCATTAACCTGCAGCTTATCCTATGGAGCCTGATAAATGGGCTCTAATGTTTGGAGGAATAGAACACGATAGAAGAAAAGCACTCTGGGAAGGTCACTTTACCTCGCTGGTTCTTACTCTCCACATCTGTAGAATGGGATCTCACCTGCTTACCCAGCTCAGAGGCCATGGAGCTCCCAATTCACTGATCTGTGCATCGAGGCTGTGTAGTTAAAACATGCCCAAGTCTCCCAGGGACTGCAGGAGGCCGTAAAGTGGAGTATGTATGTGTTTGGTGTACTGAATATGCCTCTCCCAGGACCCAAAGCTCCATGTTTGGGGCTGTCTATCAATGTGCCAGGTACATTGTTTACTTCACGTAAACATGACAAGAAGGGAGGGATGCAGGAAGGCAGGAGAATGGGTGGGCATCAGAAGTCTCAGCTGAACTCGGATTCCCAGGCGGCAAACCAAGGCTTGCAGATCACAGATAAGACCAAGAATCTGCTCAAGAATCAAGAAAAGGGCAAAAGTAACCAGTTTATGCAGGAGGTGTCAGGAAAGAGAAAACTTCAGGGCAGTGTACTGAGTTTACAAATGTGCACGCTGCTGTGCATTTTTCATGATCCTCCTGGCCAGCTTACAGGGGGCACATTCCGATCCCATGTTACAGAGAAATAAGGCAAGCATCTGGGACTGGGGCTCTCCTTCCTCTCTGACTCTCAAACCACCCTTCCAAAACAACCTCTGAAGTCCCCTAAGGGGGGAAAGAGAATGGGATGGGGAAGAAGTAAGCACTGGAGGAGTTGAAAAGAAAGGAAAAGGCATCTTGTTGTGCGGCACCTCCTGAAATTTCTACTTGCCACACACTTGAAAATGGTGGTAACTCCAGTGGACAAGAAAAGGATGCCCACAATGGCAGGGGGTACTGGAAGACAAGAACCACTTTCTCCTAAGTGGTGCTGACAATGCAACCCCTTCCTGCTGCCTCCCGTGGGTCTCAGAAAGATGGCTTCTTTGGAAGGAAGCTCATAAGGGCCTGGCTGGGTGGGCTGGCTGCAGCTGACAAGGAGCCTGTACTAATTAGAGGATGCAACCTTGGCTTCCCACAGCCAATGGAGCCTCATTAGCAGCATTGTGAGGCTGAGTTATGCCAATGGGAAACAGGAAGCATGGATATGCCAGCTGTGATGACTGGCAGGGTTTTAAGATGGAGAAGAGGAAGGAAGAGGACTGGCAACTATTGAAGGGTAGCAGGCGGTAACTTACCTCACTTCTGTTTCCCTATCACTGTGTTGGCAGCTATGCTGCCAATATTTCAAATACCAGCAGGCGCACACAAGGTGGGCAGGTTTCAGTAGACTTCCCAGATTTGGACAGACTAGGATAAAAGGTCTGGAAACCTACTTGTGAAAATTAGCGAATGCAAACCCTACGGATCTCAACAGAGAGAGAATGCTGCAAGATGAACCCCTGAGGTTGGAAGACACTCAAAAACACAGTGGTTGTGACCATGGACTGGGCCATATCTGTGATCGTGAAGAGGGCGCAGCACTAAGCAATGTTTTGTTCTGTTGTGCGTGGCGTTGTTGTATGTCATGGCTGGGACTCAACTGCAACTAACAAGATTATCATGCAAAGCCAACAACTTTGTTTTTCCTTTCATTCTCCCAGATGGGAAGGCCAGACTATTTTCCTAACCACTGGCCAAGCTGGAATGTATGTCTTTCTCCCTCTGGCATGTTTACAGTTGAAACCTTGGTTCTCGCTGTGGAAGGGACTTTGTTAAGAGCCTGGTGAGCAGAGCATGGGTTAGATTTCAGCCACCATTCGTCCACTTTAGCATGTGCTCTTGTGCAGTATACAAACTGAGCAACTGTACTCAACATCCCCACTGAGTCCAGCAGGGATCTATAGATAAGGTTGGGATTCTTTAAAAAAACAAGCAATTCATTCGTTTTAATGCTCAGGGCAGCAGCTACTCTTTTCTTTTCTCCCTTGGACATCTTTCCCAGAATCTGGGGTAATGTTTTGACTCTAATTCATTACCACCCTGTTGTTGTTACCAACTCATAGGGACCATATGTACAACAGAACAAAACACTGTCTGCTCCTGCAACATCCTCACAATTCATCTCAATGGGGGTCTCCCTCTTTTCCGCTGACCCTCCACTTTACCAAGCATGATATCCCTCTCCATCCTAAACTCTTTTATTTCCAACCAAAAGGATCTCTGTCATTGCGAAAAGTGTTAAATGCAGGATGAGACAGGAAATATTCAAATATCCCAGAGAAAATCAGAGATAACTCATTAGAGCCAGATCCCGGTTTTAGGTTCTCTCCACCAGATTAAACATTTTTATTGTCTTAGAAAAGACAATGTATTTTCCCCTCCCTCCTTCCTTAAGCCTTCCGCATGCCAGAGAATCTGTCTGTATCCACGACATACATCGGTTTCCACGACCAAAAGCAAACCAGACCCATTGCTGTGAAGTTTACTCCGTGTGTTACAGAGTAACACTGCTCTGTAAGGGGTTCTTGGTTGTGATATTTACAGAAGCTGATCCCCATGTCTTTCTTCTGCACTGCCACTGAATGGAGAGTCAAACTGCCAACCTATAGGATATTAGGAAATAGAAAACTGTTTTTGCCACCCAGATTTAATATCCTTGATCTCACCAGCCTTTAAGGGAATCCTTTTAAAGGAATTTGGTCAGTCCTTCTATCTCTTCATTGGGCTCCTCTAACAACATTTTCCTTCTCTGCCATAATGTATTGCAGGTGATGGTCAGAGAGAGTCCCTGTTGGCAAACAGCACCCTGGTGCCCTGGATTTGGGAAGCTCCAGCCATTTATGGGTTAATTTGGAGACTGAAAGCATCTGCAAAGCTGCTGAGTTTGAGGAGATTGTTCTGGATTGTATTTGTTGTTGTTGTCAGGTGCCATCGAGTCAGAACC
>NW_006408608.1:6383511-6396488 GCF_000296735.1 Chrysochloris asiatica
CCTCACTTTCTTGAAAGATTTCAATTTTTATTCCATCAATTCCTGGATTGTATTAAGCCCTCAGAATATGTACTGTAAACCCTAACCTCTAGGCCTGTGGTTAAAATCCCACTAGGAAATGGGTGGTCTTTGTTATGTTAACGACACCGGATCAGTGTTGGGTGTATTTTGAGTTAATCTCTTTTGCGATATAAAGGAGATTAAACAAGCAAGTAGAGCAGAGGTGGGGGAAGAGAGATGCCAACCGCACAGAGCTTTCCATGGAGCCAGGAAGCAGAAACTAAAGAGACATGACCCTTACTAGGAGTCACCAGAGAGAGAAAGCCTTCTTCGGAGGCAGTGTTTGGAATTCACACTTCCAGCCTCCTAAACTCTGAGAAAATAGATATCTGTTTTCTGAAGCCACTCACTTGTGGCAGTTCTGTTGTAGCAGGGCTAGACAACTAAGAGAGCTAAGCCAAGACATATCACTGGACTTCTGACTTCCTTGGTCCTATTCCATGAAACTTTCTAGCCTCAAAGTTAGTTTCTGCTTCCATTTGGGGCAGGAAAAGAAGGAAAGATTTGAATTAGTAATTTCTGAATGATTGTCAATGTGGATTTCTCTCTCAGAAACAGTGGGAGTCTGGTTCTCTTCAAAACCAAACTACTTTGAAAATTCAATTACTTAATTTTGACCAGTGTTATGTATGCTTTATGATAATGGAGAATTGTAACTAGAATTTAAAAACGCATTATTAGTTTCTTTGTTAAACTCTAAACTAAATCTGTTCTTGCCACCCCAGCTCTTCCTCTCAGGGCTGCTGTGATGTGCGGCTCCATGGAAGACATTCACACTATAGTCTAAGTGACAGTACCTCAGAGAATGGTGCTCCCACAAGTGTTCCTTACTTCAACAAATGGCACAGTCTCCTCAGAGTTTTCAAGGCAGTCACCTCCCTCTCTGTCCTTGTTCAATTCAATCAACCTCCAAGTAATACAGATTCTAACTGCTAAATATTCACTTGCCCCTGTCTCTGTCAGAGCAATTTAGTTCAAGTTACCATCCTACGTCTTGACCGGATGCCACATTAGCTTCTAAACTAGTTACTGTTTTTGTTGTGTGCCATCGAGTCAGTTCTGACTCATAGCGACCCTGTATAGGATTTCGGAAGAGCAGCTGGTGGGTTTGAACTGCTAACCTTTTGGTTCAAACAGACCCTTTGATCCAGTGAATTATTCTGAGGTACTACACTAGTTACTTGCTGTTGTTAAGTGCAGTCAAGTTGGTTCCAACTCACAGCAACCCTGTCTGTATAGGGTCTCCAAGGAGCGGCTGGTGAGTTTGAACAGTTGATCTTGAGGTTCAAACTGACCTTGTGGTCCAGTGCATTACCCTTCAGCGCCACACCACTAATCCCTAGTAATCACTCATAAATTCTGGCCTCTATGCATTTGCCTCTTCTACACAGCAGGACACCCCGGAAGGTATAAATGGGCTTGACCATGCATCGAAAAGTTGGATGTTCGAACCCACCCAGAAGCACCTCAGAAGACTAGCCTGGCAATTTGCTTCTGAAACATCCCAGCCTTGAAAACTGTGAAGAGCAGTTCCATCTGCACACATGGAATTGCCATTAATTAGAATCAACTTGATGGAAACTAAAAACCAAAACCAACTCGAGATATTTTATGTAAGTGGGTTGACACAACATTTACCTTTTTATGACTGTCTTATTTCATGCAGCATAATATTTTCAATATTTTCTATGTTAGAACATGTGTCAGAACTTCATTCTCTGTATGTTGTTATTAGGTGCTGTTGCATCAGCTCCAATGCATAGTGGCTTTATGTCTAACAGAACAAAACACTGCTCATCACTGCAGCCACCGTGTCATCCATGTTGTTGAGGGTCTTCCTCTTTTTTGCTGACCCTCTACTTCATGAAGCATGATGTCATTCTCCAGGGATTGGTCCCTCCTGATCATACCCAAAGTAAGCGAGACAAAGTCTTACCATCCTAGCTTCTAAGGAGCATTCTGACTATACTTCTTCCAAGGTAGATTTGTTCATTCTCCTGCCAGTCCACGATTTACCCAATATTCTTCACCAAAGCCATAATTCAAATGCATCAATTCTTCTTTGGTATTCCTTCTTCATTGTCCGTTTTTCACATGCATATGAAGTGAGTGAAAATATCATGACTTGGGTCAGGCGCACCTTAGTCCTCATCTTTACAGCTGAGTAATAAGTATTCCATGTAGAAACCAGATTTGATTTCTCCTTTCATCGGTTGATGGACACTTGGGTTGTTTTCATCCTTTGGGAGACACAATTAAATCATCAGCTTCCTCCTAACCCACTCTTTCCCGTGGCCTCTTTGCTCCAGCTTCCTTGGACTTTTCTCTGTGCTCCTGGCTCCCTGATTTACACCTTGTTCCCTTTGCCTCTTATTCTAGCCACTCATGTGGGCTTTATCCCTGCTTACTACCTCATCAGACAGATCTTCGTGGGGTAGTGAGGCAGGGGTATGCATACCTCTATGTTTATGACCCTATTATGGAATGAACTGTGTCCCTACAAAATATGTGCCCACTTGGCCCGATCACGAATCTCAGTCTGATGCCATTAACTTCCACGCTGTGGTGTGATGCAATTAGTCTGGTGTGGTACTGCAGAATATTGCATTAGACCTCAAGGTTGGCAGCTCAATCCCACCAGCTTCTTGGAACCCCTATACAGGGTTGCTATGATTTGGAACAGACTCCAAGGCACTTAACCACAACACAATAATTATCCTCTGTGATGTAAATCCTCACCTCAGTGATGTGAATGAGGCAGGGTTAGAGGCAGTATTGCAAGAAGCTTTGCTATTGGAGTGATTACAAGTCGGGCTGCTAATCTCATAGTCAGCAGTTCGAAACTACCAGTTATTCCATGGGAGAAAGATGAGGCTTTCTGTTCCCATAAAGACTTCCAGCCTCAGAAACCCTTTACAGAGTGGCTATGAGTTGGAGAAAAAGAGGAAGACCCCCAACGAGATGTTTTGGCCAAGTGGCAGCATCGATGGACTCAAGGGTGGCAACAGTAGTGAGGTTGGCCCAGGATCGGGCAGTGTTTCGTTCTGCTGTGCATAAGGTTGCTATGGGTCAGTACTGACTCGATGACACCTAACAACAACAACAAATGAGTCGGAAGCGACTCCACGGCATATAACAACACTATCAAGTTGAGTATTGAGGTCTGGAATTGCTGATAACAGGGTAAGATTAAAAGATACTTTGCTTCCTGTTGCTGGTGGCTCATACCACTGCTCCCGGGCAGCAAAGGCTGGGTCCCTAGGGCCAAGCCTTCCAATGGGCTCGTAACTTAGTAGTTAACTAACTTTTATGGAAAGTCAGCTAGCAGAGGTGGCTACTTTGCTAGGTGTTGCCAAGTCAGTTCCAAATCATGGTGACCTTATGTACAACAGAAGGAAACAATGCCCGGTCCTACACCATCCTCACCATCTTTGACATGCTTGATCTCATCGTTGCAGCCACTGTATCAATTCATCATCTCATTGGGGGTCTTCCTCTTTTGCTCTGACCCTCCATTTTACAAGCATGATGTCATTCTCCAAAAGTGGTCCCTTCTGATAATATGTCCAAAGCACGCAAGAAGAAGTTTTGCCATCCTTGCTGCTAAGAAACATTCTGGCTGTATGTCTTCAAAGACAGATTTATTCACTCTTCTGGAAGTCCATGGTATATTTAATATTCTTGGCCAGTATTATCATTCAAATACATCAATTCTTCATTGGCTACCCATGGGCCAAATTCAACCCTATGTGTTATTTATTAAAAACTGGAATTAATTATCAAAGATTGAAAAAAAAACTGGGAGAGTCATATAAAAATATGACTTGCTTTTAAAAAAGCAGACCATCTGGCCACTAGCCCTGTAGTCACAGGGACCTGTAATTGGTGGAGCAGAGCGGAAACAATTTCCTTTGGAAGGGGCAAGTTCACTCTCCATTCATCGCACTGGTTCACGTTACCTGCTAGGGATAGCTGGTATTCCATGCCACTCTAGGATTATGGAGAGGTCCACATGAAATAATTGTTACCTTAAGGATCTCATAAGAAACCCCACGAATTGTACCTCTCACTCCAGATGACTCATAAGAAACCAGGGGGGCCAAGAAAGACCTTGAAGAGTAGAGACCATTTGAAATACACCAGGCTTACTTGAACCTCACACGTTCTGTATTTTCCTGCCAAGATCCAGTCTCAGGCAATGCTTTGATTCACAGACACCGGTTCAAGTACAAGGTTTTGCACTTAAACTCTCTAAACCTCTTCCTCTGTCTGCATTGAATCAAGGTGATTCTATTCACATTGCAGAGATGTTGCAAAAATTAAACTCATCCTGCACTGAGACTAAGAGCCCCGCTGGTGCTGCAGGATAAGCACTGGACTGCTAACCTCAAGGTCGGAAGTTCAAACCCACCAGCCACTCAATGGGAGAAAGATGAGGCACTCTGTTCTCACAAAAATTCATAGCCTCAAAACCTCTATATGGGGTGTCAGAACTGACTTAGGGGTAGAAGGTGTGTGCTTTGTGTTTTGGCACATAAACTATGGTGCATCTGACCCAAGCCATGGTCTTTGCAATTATTTCATATGTGCACAAAAGCTAGAGAATGCAAAACAGGAGCTAGAGGAGAATTGATGCATTTGAATTGTGGTATTGGTGAAGAAGGTCGTAGACTGCCAGACAAATGAACAAATCAGTCATAGAAGAAATACAGCCAACATCTTTAGAAGTGATGGTAAAACTTGGCCATCAGGGAAGACCAAGTGCTAGAAAAAGACATCATGGTTTGGTGTAAATAGAGGGTCCGTGGAAACAAGAGAGACCCCAGATGACAAAACTGCAGTGATGACTGGGGTCACACGGACCAGTGGTCAGGAAGGTGGCGTGGACTGGGTTTTAGGTAACCTCTCAGTGACATGGAGCAGACGCAGTGACCGCTCACAATAACAGAACACACACAGAGCACCTGACTCACAGAGACGCTCCACAAATGCTGATCTTCTTAGTTGTTGTTAAGTGCTATCAAGTCGATTCTGACTCAGAGCAACCTTGTATAGGGTTTCCGAGGAGCAGCTGGTGAACTTGAATCCTCGATCTGGCAGTTCAAATAGACCTTGCGGTCCAGTGAATTGTCCTGTATTGCCACACCAGGACTCGATCTTACTAGCAGTTTCATAATTGCATTTGTAATGAATAACGATGTCTCAAAACAACGGTATCAATGTTGTTGTTCCTATGCTGTCGAGTCGGTTCCAACTCATAGTCATCCTGTCTGTAGAGGGTTTCCAAGGAGCAGCTGTTGGAACCGCAGATCTTGCAGTACCAACTGACCTTGTGGTCCAGTGCATTATCTTGTAGCACCACACCAGGACTCCAGCAGTATAACTTCTTGTTGTTAAGAGCCGCCAAATCAGTTCTGGCTCATAGCGACCCTGTATAGAGTTAACAAGGAGTGTCTGGTGGGTTTGAACCATCAACCTTGCGGTTAGCTGTTGAGCGCTGATACTACAGTGCCACACCAGTTCTCCACAGCAGTAGCATAAATAGAACCCCCATTCTCAGATCTTCCTTTTTCATTGTTTTCTCTAATTATAACAGGCATCAAGGCTCCTTACCAAGATGCTCAAACATAAAAATTCATACTGGCCTAAGTGAGAGAGCTGCCTCATAAATATTCTAATTGTTCTATGTTCTTTGATCATTAAGAAATAGTTAAATCTCCATGGTGACATAAATGTGCATTTGGATAAAGCCTAGGCTATATAACACATCGGTGGCCATTCCTGCCTAAACCTGGATGTTGGGTTGAATAACAGGCTTGGAGAGGAAAACAGAACTTTGCAGGCACCCTAGTAATACTTGCTAGAATGAACGTGACATTTATTTCCCTGTGGGCTCTCACTGCAGCGTGGCATTTCACCCCCTGGCAGTTCAATTAAAATCCCAGAGTCCTGGCCCAGAAAGTCTTGTTTGCGGGTGGTCACTCTCAGACATCAACTGTGAAGGTTCTTTCAATATCAGCCAGGTGGTGCCTGCTCTGGTCATCCAGTGTCCACTGAGCCTTGCTATGGCTCCAGTCCACTGAGCCTTGCTATGGCTCCAGGCCACGTAGCCCAAACTCAGAAAGGCCACGGGCAGGAGTGTCACCCAGAATGGGACTATTTATAAAGGTATTTTCACTGCCATCTTTGGCTTCTTGCAGACACTGTTCCAAGTCAGTTTCCTGGGAAGGAAATGCTTCTTGGTCCAGCTCGCTGACCCAGGGATGCTATGCTGTTCTTGCATTGAGTCAAAGCACCAAATGAGAACTTGAACTCTTGCTTCAGGGAACACCACCAGGTCCCCAGACTTTGTCTGTCAGCTAAATGCAATCTCTGGGGACTTAAAGGCCTGTCACTTTCTTGTGCCCTGGGATTCAGCATTATCACGTCTTGGGTTCTCCCAGTTTCAGCCACACAGACATTGCCTTGGGGTATTGTTTCGGGCCTATAGCCTTTGCCTGGTAGGCTCTCCTACTTCTAGTTGCCAGTTTAGGCAGAAAACAAAACTAACTCAAGTGAATTGTGGGAATGTTCAATTATGGGGAGATAGGATCTGCTGGGAATCTTGGTGTGGCACGGTAGGATAAGCACTGGACTGCTAACCACAAGGCTGGTGGTTCTAAGCTACCAGTTGCTCCTTGGAAACACTATACAAGGTTGCTATGAGTCGGAACAGGTAACAACAAGATAGTCAGGCAAATCACTCTAAGGACCCCCCCCCCCACTCCCCTCTTCATACCAGCCTTCCCCACAGTAACTACTAAAGCTATGAATATATCTGCATGAAGGTTAATGCTTAACCAACCTCAACCACCAGGATCTGACAAAAGGGAAAGAAAAAACACAGGTATGTACCTGACCACCCTGCTGGTCAGGACCTGCCATTCCTATTCATCTAAGGGTCAGAGCCAAGTTTACTGAGTGCTTACTGTATGTGAGTACAGGGTAGGATAAGTACCTCCACACATCTCCTCACCTTTACTCAGTGAGGAATTACAATTGTCTCCAAGAAAGCAAGGTGCGCCAGCCACTGCAGGGCAATTGTGTGCACTTCTGATGGCGCTCCAGCAGGGGGAGCACTGGCCCTCGGTCTTTGTCTTCCCAGACACTGGATACTCAATAAATGCTGAAAGGAACCAGTGCAGTCCTAAGACCACTTCTTCCAGCTCTTCAAGAGCCCCCTTAGCGATCCCTTGGTACCTGGCGTGAGGTACACTTTTATTAAAGACTCTGGTGGTCTGCTATTAACGGAAAGGCCAGCAGTTCAAACCCACCCAGTGGCTCCGTGGGATAAAGACCCAGCGAGCTATTCAGGAAAGACTTGCTTTTAAGTGCTATCAGGTCAGTTCTAACTCATAATGAACCTGTATAGGTTTCTGAGGAGCAGCTGGTGGATTTGAACAGCTGATCTTGCAGTTCAAACTGACCTTGTGGTCCAGTGCTACAGCACCATATCAGGACTGCTTCCTAGGAAACCCTATGGGGCAGTTCTACTCTGTCACATGGGGTCACTATGGGTCAGAATCGACTCACACCACCGAACAAACAACTATAACATAACGTAACGTAACGTACTAGAAGGGCAGCTCTTTTTCCTTCCTCCCTTCTCCCTCTCAAGTTTTTACTTTTCTTTCCTTTCTTTTTGGTTGATATTTCGCAGAGTCTCCTAAGTTTCTCAAGTCCTCTCTCTTGTTGTTTTATTCTTTGTTCTGTATACCTGGTACCAGGAAGCCGGGGGATGGCTCACACACTTTAGCTCACAGGTAGTGGCTTCCTGGAGCCACAATGGGGTGGTTTGTGGGACTTCAGATGCTTCAGGGAGAAGGGTCCCCTATCGAAATAGCTCCATGGGTGCTGGAAAGACCATCTAGTTGCTCAGCTCCAGGAATCCCATCCACATTTGTTGTTGTGAAGTGCCATTGAGTTGGTTCTGACTTATAGCAACCCTGTATATGGTTTCTGAGGAGGGTTTGAACTGACAACCTTGGTGTTAGCAGTCCAGTGCTTATCCTACAGTGCCACACCAGGACTCCCTGGTCACATTACCTGTGTCCTATTAAGGGCGTCCCCTAGAGTTAGGTAGTGTGTGGTCCTGAATTCTGGGTATGGAGAGTAAAACTCCAACTCCAAATCCAGTACTGTTGAGTCAATCCCAGTTCATAGAGATCTTCTAGGGTAGAACAGAACACACCCCATAGGATTTCCAAAGCTGTAATCTGTATGGTAGCATAGTGGTTACGAATTGGGCTGCTAACCTCAGGGTCAGTAGTTCGAAACTACCAGCTGTTCTGCGGGAGAAAGATGAGGCTTTCTGCTCCCATAGAGATTTCCAGCCTTGGAAACCCTGTACAGGGTCGCTATGAGTCGGAACCAACTCCACGGGCACATAACAACGATAATCTTTCTGGACTTCTGGTGTGGTGCTGTGGGATAATGTGTCACACTGCAAAGTCATTTAAACTGCAAGGTCGGTGGTTCAAGCTCACCAGCTGCTCCTTGGAAACCCTATACAGGGGTCGTTATGAATCGGAACCGACTCGATGGCACTTAACAACAACAACCACCACCTTTATGGAAGCACACTGCCACATCTTTCTTCCTTGGAGCAGCTGGTAGGTTCAAATTGCTAAGTACTTAACCACTACATCACCACCAAGGCTCTTTGAAGCTAGCATTGTTCTTAAGCGCTGTCGAGTTGATTCCGACCCACAGCAACCCTGTGTAGGGTTTCTGAGGTGCGCCTGGTCAGTTTGAACCACAAACCTAGCAATTCAAATTGACCTTGAGTTCAAGGGCTTATCCACACCACATAAGTATACCCTTTAAAATGTTTTCACTTTATGGGTCAGAAAGCAAACTGACCACACTACACTGCACAATGAACTCCTCCTGCCCCTCGGTTGCTGCCCCGAGCTGAGGAAGCCCTGAGGGAAGTCGGTGGACGAAAACTCCAGTCCTGGACCCTGCGGGGAAACTCCACTGCCTTCTTCCCGGAGCCTCATAGCGAAATGAGTTGCAAAATGAGTAGGAGCTGCCATCTCTGAGGCTGTGTAGTTTAGTTTTTGAGAAAAGTATGCTATAAAACAAAGCCTCCAGGTTCCCCGAAAGCTGTGGCACTGTTGGTGACAAAAGGATCACAAAGCGCAACACAGGCAGTTCCCAAGGTTTTTAACCAGAGCACCTGTTGGCCATTTTTCTCTAAAGGACAGCTCTTAGGTCTGAAAGCTTCTGTGGACTAAGCAAACAAAGTTTGCTAAATAATAATGTGCTCCCCCAATTTCAATGAGTCAAAGCTGGCAGCAGTGTGGGGGAGGGATGAGGAGAGTGGACTTCGGAGTTAGGCCTGAATTTAAAGAGATTAGGTCAGATTCTTGTCTTTGACCCTGATCTGCATTAACTGTGCTATCCTCTCTCCAATTTTCCTATGTGTAAGGAGCTCTCTGGTAGTGTAGTGGTTACGAGTCGGGTTGCCAACCTCAAGGTCAGCAGTTTGAAACTACCAGCGGTTCTGTGGAAGAAAGATGAGGCGTTCTGCTCCCGTAAAGATTTACAGCCTCAGAAACCCTATGTAGGGTCACTATGAGTCAGAACCGACTCCATGGTACTTAACAACAACAACAACACTGAGCATGGAGTCCTGGAGTGGCACTGTGGGTTAATGCGCTGGACTGAAAATCAGTTTGAACCATAAAGTTGGCGGTTCAAGGTCACCAGCTGCTCCTTGGAAAGCATATGCAGGGTCGCTATGGATCGGAACCGACTTAACAGTAATTCACAACAAAAGAATGGGCATACAAATAAATGATTCTACTTTCTGTATGAGGAAGTTGGATAATGAATAAGGAAGACTGGAGAAAAACTGATGTATTTGCATTATGGCGTTAGAGAAGAATATTAAAAGTACCAGAAGAACAAACAAATCTGTCTCGGAAGAAGTACACCCAGAAAGCTCCTTAGAAGTCAGAAAGGTGAGATCCCATCTTTCATTCTTTGGACAAGTTACCAGGAGGGCCCAGTCCCTGGAGAAGGACATCATACTTGGTAAACTGGAGGGTCAGCGAGAAAGAGGAAGACCCCAGCGAGATGGACTGACACAGTGGAAGCAATATTAAAAACTGTGAGGAAGGTGCAGGACCAGGTAGTGTTTCGTTCCATTGAGCACAGGTTCACCTGGAGCCGGAACCAACTTGGCGGCACCTCCCAACAACGCTCTCTAGCCTGGTAGGCACTTGGCGTCTACATGGGTCTGTGCTGAGCATTTTAACGGCAGCATCTCCCTGAACTCTCCCCACAATGCTGTGTTACAGTTGTTACTTGTCTCGAGTCAGATCTGATTAAATATCAACAACAAACACAGGGCTGTGGGGAGAGTTTTTTGTAAAACACTCGGCACAATTCCAGACACATCCCAAGCACGTGGCACCAGGCACGTGGCGAGTGCTACCCAAGGTCAGAGGGCAGACTCTCAACCCGGATCCCTTTCCCCTACTGCTCCTGGAGATGGACCAAGACAATGGGCACATGAGGAGGGGGACTGATTTGTCTGGAGGAGGATCGGCCACACAACTCTATAAATGGAGGGCTTGAGGGTTTGGGAAACTCCTCAAACTCCAATCAAGGTGACCAGGCAAGAGTGGAATTGCCACTGGTGGGTTTGATCCACTGACCTCTCACCTAGCAGTCTGATACTTACAACCCACTGAGTTCCAGGGAACTGTCCTTAAATGCCATCTGGGGGTCTGCTTCTCTAGGCACCGGAAACCAAGACACCATGTAGAAACCATGAGAGATGTTAATGGTTGGGGGGAATGGACGCTGCCGTGCTCTGGCAGCTGCCAGCTTCTGGTGTGAACCGGACAATCTGGGCTGCTCGGATTGTCTGCTGCAGACGTGACCAATCCCTCTAGCTGCCAGTGTGTCCAGCCACTCCCACGCCCCCCACCAAGACCATGCTTCCCCAGGCTGCTCCTGCCAAGTTGTGCTCCTCCACCCTCAGCCTGACTGAGACCAACTCAGGGCTGCACTGCGGTCTGGGCTCTTCCCACTCCACCGTCTGCCCCTCCTGCTTCTTTCTTTCCATCCTTCACAGACACTGCCCCCAGCAAATCTCTGCACATCTAACCCTGTCATAGCTGCTTCTCAAACCATCCACATGGACATAGTGTACAGGCCTACGTCCCAGGAGCCAAATCCCAGCAGGCTATACCTTCCCCAGTGTGAGACTGCCCCAGAGGCCTTAGCTGTAGGATCAGCTGGTGTCCCAAACAAGTCCTTTCTTTCTTCTCTGAATGATCTCAAGGCCAACAAGAACTTCTTCCATTTCACCTACAACAATGATTCTCAACTGGAGTGAGTTTGCCCTTCCCTGGGAGGCGCTGGGCAATGTCCGGAGACATTTATAATTGTCATAACTAGGGATTTGCTACTGGCATCTCATGGATAAGAGTCCAGGGATGCTGGTAACCATTCTACAATGCACAGACCAGCAGCCACCACAAAGAATGATCCAGCCCAAAATGTCACTAGTGCTATGGTTAAGGAGCCCTGGTGCAGAGGGGAGGGCAGGAGCCTCGAGTGGGAGGTCAAAGCTACACTAGAAGAACAAATGAACCAAATTTAGAGTCAGGCAGATTTGGGTTCCAAGCCCAGCTCTGCTATTCACTATCAAGCTGGCAGTACACGACTTTCCTGGGTCTCCTTTCCTCATCTGCAAAGTCGGAATAATAATAATGCTGCCATGAACTGAACTGTTTCCCAAAAAGATACATGGGGGCCTGGGAGTGTGACCTTGCTAACATCAAGGAGGGTGAGTGGTGTTTTAGAAACAATGGGAAGAGACACCGAGATGAGGGCTGAAGAACTCCCACACAACAATACAGCTACAAACCAAGAATGCCTGGAGCCAGCAAAGAGGCCAGGAGGAGACATCAACATGGCCGACACCCTGGTGTGGACTCTCAGTTTTCAGAACTCTGAGGCAAGGCATTTCTGTCCTAATAAGCCATTCAGTAATTCCCAGAACACAGGGCTGTCCTGAAGGTTCCCGAAGGCAGCCCAGGGAAAGCACCCGGGCTTTAGTGGTGAGTGGGAATCCCACCCTCTTGTACCTGCGCATGTGCTCTCCCTGCCAGAGCGTCTGCCCTTTCCTACCCCGACTGCTCTTCTCCTCCCTGTTGTACATTCATACACTTCTCTTCCTCCAGTTCTACATTTGTTCATCCCTTGACTTTGTCCAGAGGAGACTCAGAAAAAAGGCCTGGTGATCTACTTATGAAAAATCAGTTATTGCAAACTCTGTGGGACACTGTGTTATTCTGTTACTCATGGGGTCACCAGGAGTCAGAATCAAATTGATGGCAACTGTGCTTTTGTTGTTTTTTTTTGTTGTTGTTTTATTTTGGCTTATTTTATTATGCGCTTTCGACACTTGAGATTCATCAGTCAACAAAACAAACATAAATCTCTGCCCTTGTGAACTAACGATCGAGGGGGTGGGGTCGGTGCTGAGCAGATTTAAATAAGGAATATATTATGTTAAAAAGAGTGCTGGTGGCACGCTGGGTTAGGCGTTGGGATGCATTTCGTTCTGCTGTGCATAAGGTTGCACAATAATTTAGGGAGTTGTTTTTTTTGTTGTTGTTGTTGTTAGGTGTCATCCAGTCAGCACTGACTTATAGTGACCCTATGCACAATGGAACAAAACACTGCGGCGTCCCGCACCAACCCCATAGTCATTGCTAAGCCTGAGCCCACTGCTGCCGCCACTGTGCAAATCCATCTTGCTGGGGGTCTTCCTCTTTTTCTCTGACCCTTCACTTTACCAAGCATAATATCCTTCACCAGTGACTGGTACCTCCTGATAATATAACCGAAGTATG
>NW_006408608.1:6396833-6402052 GCF_000296735.1 Chrysochloris asiatica
AACAAAATGAAGTCTTTGACAACTACATCAAAGTTGTCAAATAAAAGAGTATAAAAAAATAATAAAATCTCCATCAGTGTTGTATCAAATCCAAGTTCTGAGATTCTGTCAGGTTCCCAGTGATCTTCCATCTGCTCTGCTGCCATTCCCTTCCCCCCTTTCCTCCTACCTTCCCACCCTTCTCCCCCACACCACCACCCGCTCCACTATTGGCCCTGCTTTCTTTTTCTCATTTAGGCCTCAGCTCCTCGGCCCTCTCCTGGAGGTTCTTTCCCTGGCCACACAATGCAAAGCATCAGAACCATCATCTCACAGCCGATCCTAGCTCCACATTCGGTTTTATTTCCCTTGCCACACTTGCAAGATCTGGATTTATGGCTGCCTTGATTGGTGGCTGTCCCCTGCGTTCATCTGTGATTCCCTGGTCACTTCACTGCACACTGCCTACATTTTCAACTGCCCAAGGGCTCTCTTTGTCCCCAGCTAGAAACCACTCTGCCCCCTGCGTGGTAGCTGGAAGCACCAGGGAATTAGCCCCAGGAGCGGTCAATTAACCAATGACTGATGGAGTTGGTGCATTAATAACCCAGCTCCCTGGCTCCTCAGTGGGATAACTCAAGCTTTTGTTTCATCTCAGCTTCCCAGTTTCTGCAACAGACAAAGCCATGAGCACTTGACTGAATGCTTTCTTCCCTGTCTCACTCCCCAACCCCTTCCAGATTGTCCTGGAATCACCTCCCAATTCAACAACAGGCAGGCAGTCCCTGGGTTATAAATGAGATCATTTCCTAATTATGTCTTTAGGAATTTGTAAATAAGTCAGATGGAGTGTATATTTAACGGTTCTTGTTTAGCTTCAGTTTAGTGCAAGAAAGAAAGATGAGGTCCTCTTCTACCTTAGAGACTTACAGCCTCCGAAACCCTATACGGGGTCGCTTGATGGCAGTGAGGGTCGGAATGGACTAGATGGCAGTGAGGAGGTACATGCAGCAAGTTTCCAGCTTCCGGTGGTTCCAACAATCCTGGGCTTGTGGCCCCATCACTCCAACGTTTGCTTCTGTCTTGGCATGGCCTTCTTATCTGTTATCTTCTCCTTTTCTGGCTCTTATAAGAATACCTGTCATTGAATTTAGGGCCCATCTGGGAAATCTAGGATGCTCCATCTCGAGATCCTTTACTTAATTACAGGGTCTGTCAAGATCCTGTTTTCAAAAATACGGCCATATTCACAGGATCTAGGGTTAGGATTAAAAGTGCCATGGGCTGCCAAAAGAACCAACAGATCCGTTTTGGAAGAAGTGCAGCCAGAGTGCTCTTTAGAGGCCAAGATGGTCAAACTTTGTCTCTCATACTTTGGACATATTGTCAGCAGGGAACAGTCGCTGGAGAAGAAGATCATGTTTGGTAAGGTGGAGGGTCAGAGAAAAAAAAAGGAAGACACCCAGTGAGATGGATTGGCCAAGTGGCAGCATTGATGGACTCAAGCGTGGCAACAATAGTGAGGTTGGCCCAGGACCAGGCAGTGTTTCATTCTGCTGTGCATAAGGTCGCTCACTATGAGTTGGTACTGACTCGATGGCACCTAACAACAACAGGGTTAGGATGTGAACTGACATTTTGGGTAACTCTTTGCTGTGAGATGCTGTCCCATGACTACTGTAGGATATTCAGCAACTTCCCTGGTCTCCACCTGTCAGGGACCTGCCTCAACATAGGGGTTCAGTTCACGAGGAGGAGATACCTGACGGCGATAAATATATAGCAAGAATACACAGAAAGAGACAAAGAGAGAGACAATGAGGAACCCCAAAGCCAGGGTGGATACATCACTGGTGGGCAGGCTTGGGACTACAGGCATCATGGCTTCTGCAGGCAACAACTCACTGCCCTGCAATCTTTACTGCATGCCTTCCAACCCGTAATGCACACCTGGGGAGGCCCAGGCCTCTGTTTTATTTAGGGGAGGAGCTTCACACCAAGCTGGGAGGGACTTAGGCAAGGTACAGCTAACATCAATACTTTTCCAAACATTCAGGTAACTTTACATCATACTTTGCTGGTTCGAATCCCAGGTCAGCAACTTGGTTTCTCTGGCCCAATTAACATATCTATAGCCCCTGAGCTCAGGTGGGGGAAGGTGAGAGATAAGGACAAAAGCTTGGGCGGAGACCAGCTGTGACAACCAACTAAACATCCTCAGATATTGCCAAATGTCCCCTGGGGGGATGAAATCACCCCTGGTTAAGAACCAATATTGAATGTTATCTCCTCCTCTCCCTTCCTGTTCCCACCAGGCAAGTTCTGATCCCCCCACCTAGAACAACCTTCCAACTGGCTTCCTTGCCACTGGTTTTCCTCCCTCAAGTCAGGCTCCTCTCTGCTGCCCAGAGCACTGGCCATGCCCCTTTGCCCTGTGAAACTCCCCACCTCTCTGGCCAGGATCAATCTCCTCAGGCTCCTTCGCATGGTATTCAAGCCCCTCACTAGTTAATGCTGGTCACATCTTTGACCACCTCTGGGAGCACCCTTGACCTTCTCACTGCATTTGTGGTTTAGGAACAACCACTCTCCAAGGATGAAGCAATCAGAGGAGCAGCCAATGGGATGTTCACTTTGGACCACAGTCAGTGTTGTGATGGACAGCTTGCTTCTCTGAGCAGGTGTCAGGTTTCTCAGTTCAATCCACTGGATGCCTTGGTGCCCAGGAACTCAGAAAATCGAAGGGCTGCCTTGTTACAGAATGAACTCTTGAAGAAGAGGCAGAGAGAAAGGCAGAGCAAGTGTATCCCAATGTATGCCTCCTCACCGAAGTCAGAAAAATGGCCGCCCCAATATTAAGTAGCTCCTAAATTCCTCTGTAAATTATCTAGTAATCTCAATGCCACGTTCTGAGAACATCTTCCTCACAGTGTGTTTAGCCATGAGAACAGAGATTTGCAATGCTGGGCTTGGAACTGAGAAAATAAAAGTGGGGATCTGCTCTGAAAATCCTCCTGAGAGATGTCTGGCTTAACACGATAATTGGCAGGGGAAGGAGAAGAGACGAGGATGATGTGGGGTGTTTGGGGTGTGCTTCATGATTAACGTGTCTGACTATATAATGTTCATCATCCTTCAAAACACTTTTCTCAAGGTGGGGGCTTTCAGAGATCATTGCATCAAATATTTATTGAACACCTACTATACAAACAGTGTATGACACTGGGCAAATCTGCTGCAAAAGACCTGTTTGAGGACTAAGGTGTACATGACACAAGCCATTGTATTTTCAATCACCTCATCTGCATGTTAAAGCCGAACAATGAATACGGAAGATTGGACAAGATTTGATGCATTTGAATTGTGATGGTGTGAAGAATATTGCAAGAACCATGGACTTCCAGAGAACAAACAAATCTCTGTTGGAAGAAGTACAGTCAGAATGCTCCTTCAAAGCTAGGATGGAAAGACATCATGTTTGGTAAAGTGGAGGGTCAGGGAAAAAAAAAGAAGACCCCGATGAAATGGATTGGCACGGTGGCTGCAGCAATGGGCCCAGGACTGGGCAGTGTTTCCTTCTGTGGTGCACCGGGTCACTATGGGTCAGCATCAACTGGACAACAACACAAAATGAGACATGATGACAGAAAAGGCAGATGAGTACAGAAGCCCAGAAACTCCCAGGTTTGTCAGCGACTAGAAGCTGAAATAGACAAGTAACCACACTCTAAATTTACAGTCCTAGGTCAGCTGTTAACCCAAAGGTTGGAGGTTCAAATCCACCCAGTGACTCTGCAGAAGATTTGGTGTTGTTTTTAAGTGCCATTGAGTTGGTTCCAACCCATAGCAACCCTATATAGAGTTTCCGAAGAGCAGCTGGTAAGCTTGAACCACTGACCTTTAGTTCAAGCTGACTTTGCAGTCCAGCGCATTAACCCACGGCGCTGCAAAAGATAGACCTAGTGAACAGCTTCTGTGAGGATTACAAGCAAGAAAACCTTGTGGAGCAGTTCTACTGTGTAACCACCGACCTTATGGTTCAAAGCAACATTGCAGTCGGTGCATTAACCCACCATACCTTAGGGGCCGACTCAATGGCACCTAACAACAGCTTCCAAAATCGTGGGAGAATTAAGTTCTCTTCTTTGAAACTGCCCAATATGGTATTCCTGTTACAACAGCCCTAAGAGACTGAGGCATCCATTCAGGCAGTCCCTGAGGGCCTCCCTGCCCAGGAACATTCAGTTCTTGGTGCACATGCGCCAAGTGGCAACTCTTAGAAGAGAAACTGAATTGCTGGATGTTAGTAGCAAACTGGCACAGAAGCAGGCGAGAGGTGGTTCACAAGAAACGCTTACAGGGATCTGAGTGGAGGACTATCTGCTTCATGTGCCCATTGTTCAGATGAGGAGACGGAGGCTGATGTCTGGTGACTTGCTTGTTCTCCAGTGATGGTTGGGATTCCAATCCCAGTCTGATGCCAACTCCCTCTTTGTGTTGGTGTCTAGCATCTCCTTGTCATCTTTTCATGGCTCCTGAAAAATGATACTCTCCCTGATGCTTCCACTAAGAAGACCAGCTGCTCTGTGGGGGCAAGATGAGATCATATGCTCCTATAAAGATTTTGTTGTTGTTGCTAAGTGCCATGGGGTCTGTTCTGATTCATTGTTGTTAGATGCCACTGAGTCAGTTCCGACCCTGTGCACACAGAACAAAACACTGCCCTGCCACGTCCTGCCCCATCCTCACAATTGTTGTGACACTTAAGGCCCACTGCTGTTGCCACTGTGTCGATCCGTCTCGTTGGAAACGTTCCTCTTTTTCTCTGACCCTCCTCTTTACCAAACATGATATCCTTCTCCAGGGCCTGGTACCCCCTGATAATATGTCTGAAGTATAAGAGACCAAGTCTGGTCATCCTGGCTTCTAAGGAGCACTCTGGCTGTACTTCTTCCAACACATATATGTTTGTTTTCTGGCAGTTCGTAGTGAGAGTGAAGTGCCATCTAGTTGGTTCCAACTCATAGTGACCTTGTATAGGGTTTCCAAGGAGCGACTGATGAGCTTGAACCACCGACCTTGTGGTTCAAAGCAACTTTGCAGTCTAGTGCATTAACCCACATCACCATCGTACTTTTATATTCTTCTCAAACACCATAGCCAAATGCATCATTTCTTCTCCAGTCTTGCTTATTCATCGTCCATCTTTCACATACATATGTTGTTGTTGTTGTTGTTGT
>NW_006408608.1:6405717-6422835 GCF_000296735.1 Chrysochloris asiatica
TCAAATCCTCCAGGCCCTCCACGTGAGAGAGATGAGGCTTTCCGCAACTTGCAGTTAAACAGCCTTGTGGCCCAGTATTCCGTGTTGTTGTTGGAGCTCCACACTACATGTCTCGCTGCTGCTCGAAGTTCTCGCTGTATATGAGCCTGTTGAAAATACCATGGCTTGGATCCGGTGCACCATACTCTTCAAACTAATATCTTTGCTCTTGAATACTTTAAAAAGATCTTTTGCAGCAGATATGCCGAATGCAGTATGTTATTTGATTTCTTGACTGTTGTTTCCATGAATGCTGATTGTGAAGACAGACAAAATGAAGTCTTTGACAACTTCGACCTTTTCTTAATTTATTTTGATGTGATTTATTGGTCTAGCTGTGAGGATTTTTGTTTTCTTTACATAGAGGTGCAACCTATATTGAAGGACGTGGTCTTTGATCTTAATTTGTCTGTATTTAAAACAACCCTGTATAGATTTTCTGAGGAGTGGTTGGTGAGTTTGAAACAGTGACCTTGTAGTCAGCAGTCTAGTGCTTATCGTACAGCACCACACCAGGACCATAAAGATTTACAGTCTTAGAAAACCTAAATAGCGTGGCTATTGGTCAGAACTGACTTGGCAGTAATGGGTCTGGGTCTGAATGATTCCATAGTATGAGATCAGCAGGCAGGTATGCTGGTCATGCTACTACGCAAAGTGTCTTTTAATGCCTGAAACTACTTAATCAAAGACAAATGACGGTCATAAAAGCTGCATGTGCTGGGTTGGCCTCTGAGTAGTCAAAGAAGGTTATGGAAACCTCAAAGTCTGGACAAATACAGCTTCTTTTATAGAGTCTCTAATAGCAGACTGTAAAACAGCCTTCTCCAAAGGGGAGAAGGAGGAGGGAGATGAAGAATTTCTTCTTCTAGGAGTAATAAATCAAACAGCACTCAGTGGACAGTGGAAATTGATTTTTCTCACTCTTCACATGGCCACAGCACTAGCAAAGCCACGGCACGATGCTCTCACAGTGACAAGCTTCAACTTGGCTACATCAATTATCAAAATAAGAAATGTCAGGCCTTGGCATAGCCATGCTGTGATACGAACTCTCGCTATCACCCTCGCCGCCTCCCTCTGGCATTTACTTACAGTCTAACAAGGATCACTGAGGCCAAGTCCAAAGTTAATCTCCACGAGAATCCATCCTGCCACACAGCTGCCCCCCGTCGGAATCCCCTTCGGTTGGCTCCGGATGCCCTACTTGAGTTCCAGGACACATTCCTGGTCCAGGTGAGCTGGTCAGATTAAAATATTTCTATTTCTCTCTCCCTGGATTTTTTCCTCCTCATCCCTGTCTCTCTCCCTTTCTCACAGTCTCTCTTGCTTTCCCACTGTTACTGTCTTTCTCTCTCTCTCTCATTTGCTCCCTTTGATTCATTTCTGAAATCAAATGACTCAGTTCAGGGCAGTTGCTTTCCAGAAAAACAAAGGTAAGTGAAGACCCATGCAAGGCTTCACCTTGTTATCATTTGAAAGACAAGCCAGGAAGCAAGTGCTCAGAGGTTCTTATTCCCTCCCTCCAAACCCAGGTTACAAAGCAGCAAATTCAATGGCACAAACTCATTCTAAGCTTCTGCCTGGGTCACATGGGCTAACATCGCATTGGTCAATGCAAGTCACATGGCTGAGTCTAAATTCCAAGGGCAGTGAAGTCCACTCCGTCTCTCTGTGGCCATGGCAACCATGTGGAAGCAAAACCACTCCAGGGAACTGAAGGACTGAGACCAATCACTCAACCTGCCACTTGTTCCTGTCAACACAACACACACATTCCCCTCCAAATGTCTTTTCCCTCACTTCATCCCACCCTTTTTCCCTTCCTGCTTCTTCAGCAGCAGGGAAGTCCTGCCAACAGGTTATTGTGTAGATAATTAGACTAGAAGTTCTGCAAAATGAATTCCTACCTCAGATTCAAGGAGAGGTCGCCCCCAAGAAATGACATTAGAAGAGACCCCAAGTACAGAGGCATTCTTAATATAAGAGTGACATGGGATGGTTACATGGTCTCATCTTTGTTGTTCTGAAGTAGCGTCAAGTTGGCTCCGACTCATAGTGACCCTGTATAGCGTTTCCAAGGAGTGACGACGGGTGAGTTTGAACTGAGAACCATGTGATTCAAACTAACCGTGTGGTCCAGGGCTTTATCCCACAGCACCACACCAGGATTTTAGTCAAATAAATTCCTTGAAAGGCCACAGGGTCTGCTTCCTGGACCCTCATCCATGTATCAAAACCACCAACACAGGGTTATTCTTATAACACTTCACAATGCATTTTTCCACACGTATCATCTATTATTCCCCATAAAACTCCATGCAATGCTTACTAGCACTGCTAGTTTACTAATGGGCACACTGAGGCTCAGAGAGGTGGACTGATTTGCTCAAAGTCCTACAGGATTAGTTTGTAGAAGAGCCAGGACTCCAATCCAGTCTTTAGACTAGAAATCCTTTGTTCTTTTCAGTGTGCATTCCAATCCTTCTTTCCAGCTTCAGCTGTTGTTGTTAGTTGCCACTAAATCCACCGTAACTCATGACGACCCCGTGTGTACAAAACAGAGCTGGGAGCAGACCACCAGACCTGTCTTCGGAGACACCTCTGAGTAGGTTTGAACTACCAATCTGTTGGCTAGTAGTCAAGTGCTTAACTGTTTGAGCTATGCAGGTACTTCTCTGGCATCAGGAGCCAGCATCCTTTTCTACTGCCATCATTCAGACATGGGGCACTGCGGAGAAAGCAGGCCAGGAATTGAGCTCCCTTTGGTCTATGCAAAGACATCATTATATGTCCTATAGAGCACCAGAGTTCTGTTTGTGAACACCCAAAAGAAAAGAAAAGAAAACAATATACACATATTGTAACAATTAATCTCCCATGGACACTAAGGAGCAGAAGGAACTTGGTGAGGTCTACAGAGTTCGTCACCCACAGCAGAGTCAAGGGATCGGATACCCTTTCTGAAAACGTCTGAGCTCCTAGCCTGGGATCTAGAGTGAGTTCTACAACCTTTTGGTAGACAAGTGAGGTGCGGCAGTTTCTCTCTCTTGTAAGGGAAAGTCTGAAACCTCAAGGCATAAATTAAAAGGTAAAAAGAACACTTAAACCAGAATGTCCACAACATGACAAACCTAGCCCCTACCCTCTGCTGGCAGAAATACAAAACGTTTTGTTCTGTTTGGGGTTTTTTACCCCCTTTCTTTTGAAGTACTGAAATGTGACCAAGCCAGTTACGATCAAGAGATTGTTTTTTCAGCAAACTCCTTTGAAAGAAGATACTCAAAAGCCCATGGTTTTTCTTCTGTATATTGACGTTTCATAGGCTGTGGGGGTAGGAGAGACTGACTTAGGTGGACTTGGCTTCATCTCAGGCAAAGGTAGTCTCTGAAGCTCCATGTCTGGTGAAATAGGTTCTATACCCACCATCAGCTCACTGCTGATTTTTCGCTGCCAGGGATAATAATGAGAAATAAACTGATAAGGAATGCATACGGAAGAAAGACCCTGGTCTGACAATTGGCCAATGACACCTTAAGGATCATGTCTAAAACCTCACCCCCAAATATGCTGTATTAATAAGTGATGGGACTTCTGGGGTCTTATAAACAGAGCTTCCGAAGGAAGATTAACAAGGAGGATAGAGCTGATTTTCTACACCTCTCATACATAAGGAATAAACCAGGTAGAAGAGCCCAGCGGGGAGGCATATAAATGCAGAGATCTCACTGGTGGAACGAGGGCATCGGTGGTTCACTGGAAGAATTCTCAGCTTCCATGTGGGAGACCCAGGTTCAGTTCCCAACCAATGTACTTCAAGTGCAGCCACCACCAGACTAAGATAGACTAGGACGAAAGGCCTGGAGATTTACTTTGGGAAATCAGTCCATGAAAACCCTTTAGATCGCAATGGTCTGATAGAGCACACGATTGCGTAGTGTTTCTTGGTTCTGTTGTGCACGGTATTGCCACTAATTGAGGCCAATCAATGGCTCCTATCAAGCAAGTGGTGGAAAGAACCTCCAACACGCTCTCGTGGAAGCAGGATGAGCACTTGCACTCTGGTGATCCAGGATTCTGGAATCACAAAGTCCTCAGTATGAATGCTGACTCTGACCTTGGGCCTGTTGATTTCCATGATCGAGGCTCATCTTTACCATCTGGTGGAAAGATGCTCACTTCAGGCTTGTTATGAGGATGAATACTAACTCACGGGAAGCAGGAAGTTCCATGCCAGGCAGAGATGAGCTCTTCCATACAAGTGTTTGGCTACAAACCAAAGGTTGGAGGTTTGAGTCCACCCAGATGTGGTCCCAGAGGCAAGGTATAGTGATCTACTTCCGAAAAACCAACCACCTAAAACTCTATCAACATTTTTTCTTTTCTCATCCCTCCTTTCTTTCTTTTTCCTTCTCTGCAGGGGACCTGGCCTCCCAAATTCAGGACTAGTCCTTGGTGTAAGTCTAGAGAATGGCTGACTTCCTCTCCAGCCAGCTGAGTATCTGGGAGCCCTTGAGGCATTTGTTCCAGTCAAGTGGTGGCTTTGTATGCCCGGCTAATTTTCCAGGTTTCTTCTAAGTGGGTGAATTCCCTAGGAACACCCCACTTGGCCAGCGCTTTCCTTCCCACTCTTAATTGGAGCTAAATGCCACTTTAGTGATCATTAAAGCACCATTCCAAGTGGGGCCCCCCGGAGCCAAGGGCAGAGAGGGTATCCCGGCCAGCACTCCATGCTGCGCCCCACAAATGGTGACTGACTGAGCAGCCCAAAGTGGGCAATTATGCAAATCCAAAGTCTGAATCTCATTTCTGTCTCTGCGACTGGTGGGAATCTGTGCCGAGTCCGCCTTCCTTCTAATGAACGTTACGTCTGGTGACCATCACTTCCCAGCCATGCTTTTACCTATTGCCCTTAAGAATAACAACCACAGAACATACAAGCTGACTTTTCAGTTTTGTGTTTCTAAAGACGAGCTTTCCAAAATGTTTTCCTCACCTCATAATTAGGATTGGACTTGATATAAATATCCTCTGGATTGAGGGAGACAAGGGAATTTAGACTCAGGCATAGCATTGGGCAGTTTGTAAGTCATATGGAATTTAATTCTTTCACTCCTGGGAAATGCACATCATGGTTCCCATTTTGTCAATGGGAACCAGAGGATCAGAGAAGCTTTAGTAACCTGCACAAGGTCACACAGCTGGCAGTGGAACTTGAAAAGCATCTACCAGGCTCCAAAGCCCCTTCTTTTTCTGATCAACACACTTCTGCCCTGTCACAATAGAGATAAAACAATTCCCCACATTCATGGAATGTGAACTTCAGCCACAGACTTCTTCTGCCAACAGGAGTTTATCATCAAATGGATTTGGGAGTGTGGATTTCATAGACCTGCTCAAAGCAGCCCGAAGCACAACCATTTAGCACTCAGCTGCTAACTGGAAGGTTGGAAATTCCACCAGCAGTTCTGCGGCAGAAAAGACCTGGAGAACTGCTTACTGTTGTTAAGTGTCTTCCAGTAGGTTCTGATTCATAGCGACCCTGTATAGTGTTTCTGAGGAGCGACTAGTGAGCTTGAACCTCTGACCTTGTAGTTCAAACCAACCTTGCATTAACCCACAGCGCCACACCAAAACTCCAAGAAAGCCCTCTGGGGGCACATGTATTCTGTCACATGTGGCTCTGAGTCAGAATTGACTTGAAGGCACTCAACAGAAACAGCAAATGACCTGCTCAAATCACAAGGTTTGGAAGGGCCTGTGTTATATATTTAATGACACCCAGTACAGTCCCTCCTCTGGCCATCTCACTGTGTCCCACACAAATCAGTGTCCTTGTTGGCATCCTGACCCACACCCAACTTTGACAAGGTGCTGGCCCTATTTCCCACCCACCCACCCACCCACCCAAACTCACTTGCCTCTCAAGATACAGATCAGGGCCCCTTCACTGAGTGAACTGAGCCGGCATCGATCTCTTCCTCCCAAAATTCCTGGGGCCTGTGCTATTTATCACAGCCTTGTTAGGGAGACCCACTATGCCCGGGACTCATGGTGTCCCTGCACTTACTCGTGGCTGCTGGTAAGTGTGGGAGAAGGAAAGGCTGGCCAAGTGTAGCCATTTCTGGACTCTGTGGACTCGCCTACCCACAGGACATAAGCTTTTGCTCTGCTCTCTTCCTGGAGCCAAGTCTCAAGAAGGACTGTGGGTGGAAAAGTGGTCAGCTCTGCCCACCCCACAGTGAAGAGCTGGTCAAAACCCAAGTCTTGTTCACCATCCAGCCTGAAAAAATTGTGTGGCAGCTCCACAAGGGAAGAATCACCATCAGCCTCAGTCCAAGACTGATCCTTATAAGGCAGAAGTCTAACATGCTCCACCCTTCCCCCTTTCACCCACCAGACCCCAACCATTCTTCCTCAGGCACTTGCTACTTCTCTGTTGGGTTCCAGAGTTCATTACGATGACCACAAAGACCATACTCATAGTTCTGGGATTTATTAGGGAAGTAAGAGGTTACGATTCAGGATCAACAACAACCCAAGATACAGTTCTTCAGTTAGGTAGCTTCTTGGCCATGCCTTCCACTTGGTCTCTTGGTCCTAGGCCTGGCTTCTGTTATAAAGCGCTAACTGCACAAAGTGCCTGAAGAAAGGCATTGCAATCCCATCAGTAAGCCTTCTGCCCACAGGTGCTCAGCTCTGTCACTGTTTCATGGGTAGGCATGGCCACCGTAGCCCCCTTGTTCTGTGGACCACCAGACCATCGCATGCACGTTTCTGCTGCTGCTGTTTCTTTGCAGCTGATTTTGAACTTGACTCTGGAATGACAACTCTGTTTTTGTATCAAGGAGGTTCTCAGGGCAGGGACTCTGAGTCCAAACGATGTTCTCTGCTCCCATTTCTTCTTGGTAGTAGTGAGGCCCCCTCTTTTGCTTCTGGAATTGGCTCCCTTTAAGCCTAGTGGGATGGCAAAACTGACCAAGCCCCCTGTTAGGGTTCCACACACCTTATTTGCATAGTCTCATCTCTGCAAGGGTTCCATGCACATTATTTGCATTACTAGTAATGTTGCCCAATCCCTTTGGCGGACCACAAGCATCTTATTTGCATAGTCCCACCTAGTCCTTATGTGGGAGTCACAGGACTAAGTACAGCTAGAAGGATCATATGAAGTATATTCATGGCAGCACACAGCCCTACTGATAATAATTAGAAACTCCATTTCTTTCTCCTGTGTCTTTACTTCCCAGTTGAAATCAAACTAAGAAAGGGAAAACAAGGTCCCTCTGGAATAGAACCCACAAACACCATGTTGCATTATTTGTGATTGTTTTATGTGGTGTAAACCTCATCTTTCTACACAGTGAATGCTCACTAACTGTTTGTTGAGTGGGTGAATAAAATCAGTTGTAGTCAAGTGAGTTCTAACTCATCACCATGAACCCATGTATGTCAGACTAGAACAATACTTCAGGGGGTTTTCAATACCTCAGACTTTTTTCAGAAGTAGGTTACCTTCTTCCAAGGTTCCTCAGGGTAGACTCTAATCCTCTTTTGGTTAGCAGCCCAAACTGCTAACTTGTTAACCTGTCAACTGTTGGCACCTACCAGGGACTCAAGTTAATGAATAGACTACTTACTCTTGCATCTCTCTTAGTGTTCACAGATTATGGGCACACTCAGGAAATTCTTGGCAACTGGTATCAACAAAGGTTTGCGGCCCTCCAACTTGTGGCCACTGTAGAAATCAAAAGTCCTGATATTACGAGTGCACTTTATTTGGCAACATCTTCCATAAAGTGTTGTATGATGAAATGTCCCTTTGTGGTCCATCCTCAATGCCAATCATCCTGGTTAGCATTGAGTGGTACAGATGCACAGGGGACTGCTGAGATGTCCCTAATGTTAGAAGGTATTTGTCAGCTTTGAGGAGATATGGTGTATGGTGAAAAAAGAGGGCCTGGGGTCCAGGAGACCCAAATGCCAGCTTTGGCTCTGCCCTTTGCTTGTTGTTGTTGGTAAGTGTCATCGAGTTGGTTCCAACTCATAGCGACCCCATATAGGGATTCCAAGGAGCATCTGGTGGGTTTGAACTGCCGACCTTGCAGTCCAAATTGACCTTAGGGTCCAGTGCTGATCCTACAGAGCCACACCAGCCATCTCCCTTTTTGGGTGTGTTTCCTTAAACACAAAATGCTGGAGTTGTATTAGATGCACCAGGCAAGGCATATCAGCAGCATACCACAGACCCATCCCAAAGGTTCTGCAGTGGCTGGCTGTGATGGTGTCTCAAGAAGGATCCAATGCCAGTCTGGGGCCCTCCAGAAAAGGTCCTACAAACAACCAGTGATGTTTAAAGTGGAAACAAAATGGGGAGTGGTGTTGTGTGACAAGCACTTCCCATCCCAGGGTCAGATAAGCTCAGTGATCTCTGGACTCAAGATTGAGTGGCTGTGTAGCCCAGAAGTGACAGGCAGAGACTGTCTGATTCAAGCTCTGGCTCTGGATGTGTGACTGGGCAAGACCCTTACGTTCCTCATGTCTTAGATTTCTCTGCTATAAAGTGGAGAAGTCACAGTATCTAAGTATCTATCTACCTTACAGAGCTGTTAGGAGGACTAACTGAGATCACCTGTGAAAGATGCCAAGAGCCGTGCCTACCAGTGAGTAAGTGCTTGTATATATACACCAGCTGTAATTCTGGCCGTGAGGCAGTAACAAGGGTAGCGGTCAATGATAAGGATGTTGAGAGCTGCCACACCTCTTCATGCGAACAGCATGCAAGTCTACAATATATCCATATGGATCTATTTTGTCACATGCCTCCACTAAGTCCACATGTAGCCATCATATCCACATGTATCCATTACATTCACATGTACCCATTATATTCACATGTATCCATTGTCCACATGTATCCATTATACCCACAAGTATCCATTATGTCCACAAGTATCCATTATGTCCACATGTATCCATTGCATCCACATGTATCAATTTTACCCACATGTATCCATTACATCCTCATGTATCCATTATATTCACAAGTATCCATTATATTCACATGTATCCATTATGTTCACATGTATCCATTATGTCCATATGTAACTAAAGGCCTGGAAATATCCAGGACACGCTTATCAAAATATTAATGGGGACTACTTCTGAGTGGTGGCATTTAGGGTGAACTTACAATGAGCCCTCATGGGGCACTGTTGGATAATCCTGGACTGCTAACTGCCAGGTTGGTGGTTCGAACCCACCAGCTGCTCCTTGGAAACCCTAAATAGGGTCACTATGAGTCAGAACCAACTTGATGGTACTTAACAACAACTTACAATGAGGATATATCATTTCTCCTAAGAAATAAAAGTTAATTTTCAGAATCAAAATAAATAAACAAACATACAAAGCCTCAACATTGCTTCTTTGAAGCAAAGGGTATGGGTCACATTATAGATGATCTTGTCATAGGGACATGTAGACCAAAGTTCATTGAGCCCTCCTGTACTCAGGCTTTGACCATTATTGTTGTTGTTAAGTGTAGTCGAGTTGGTTCTGACCCATAGTGACCCTGTATAGGTTTCCAAGGAGCAGCTGGTGGGCTTGAACCACCGACCTTGAGGTTCAAATTGACTTTGCAGCTCAGCCCATTAACCCACATTGCCACACCAGGACATTATAGCTGGGAACAAAAATGGTGTCTCAGGTGTGAAGTTGGGTCCAGTCATTAGCAATAATTCAGCAGAATCGGTTGCTAATCTCTAGTGCTGATCTAATGATGTGAAAACCTTCCTAACATAGAATATTCATTATTTGATTTCTGAAATCAAGTGTTTTTGAAAGCACAGACAGCCTTGTCTGCCACGTCACCTGTAGCATGGGGTTCAAATACCAGCCATCTTTGGGAGATTACAGTGGGGTTTAGAGGTTTCACTCAATACACGAGTAATTAACAAGTGCTGGAATGAATCAATGCTTCTTAGGCCTTGGGCTCCTCAGGCTGCTCAGAATGAATGAGAAAGCAAATGGACTTTAAAGATTTCTCTTTTTTTTCCTTAACGAAAGGAAATCTTGTCATGTACAAAAATCAAAGAAGCAATTGTTTTTAAAACAGAATGCTATCCAGTATCCTAGATTATACGTTTGAAAAGGAAAAAAATGCCAAGTCATATATATGCTTTCCAGTGAAGTCAACAGGCAAACTTAACTGCTTTGACTGAGACCTCAGTGTTCATATCTGGATGAGGGGACACTTAGAAACTCTCTCCTCCTGATGAACTCAGGTAAACAATTGGTCTGCAAGAAGGAGTGATATGCTGAGCTCACCAAAATAAAAACCAAACCTGCTGCCATTGAGGGTCCTGATTCATGACAACCCTGCCCCCCAAAGGTCTCCCAGGCTGTAATCTTTACAGAAGCAGACTTCTGTAATCTTTCTTCTGTAGAGTGGCTGGGAGTTTGAACCATTGGCCTTTCAGTTAGCTGTTGAGCACTTAATCACTGCTCCACCAGGGCTCACAGTGCTTCGGAAATGCAGGCTTCCTTTAACAATGCCCAAAACTCCAGGGCAGGGGATGAAAGAAAGCAAGACTATGATTACACCTTACAGGTGCCTTCTTGAAATTGTTCAGTGCATTTTCAACAATGGTGTTCTTTTTCATTTTGATTTTGAAATAGTTACATGCTCACAGGAAGTTTTAAAAAACAGTGCAGAGAGGTTCCCTGTACCTATCACCTAGCCTCTCCAATGGTGGCATCTAACATGGTCACAGTTCTAGAGCAAAATCAAGATGCTGATGGTAATCTGTCTTAGATTGCACCAGAGTTTTGCACATGCTCTTTTTTATTTTTATTTGGGGGTTGGGGGGAGGGAGACAAGGGAGGTACATGTTTTTGTGCAAAGTTTTATCACATTTTATCATTTATTGTTGCTGTTGTTATGTACCGTGGAGTTGGAGTGACCCTGCATAGGGTTTCTGAAGCTGTAAATCTTTACAGGAGCAGAAAGCCTCATCTTTATCCTATGGACAGCTGGTAGTTTCGAATTGCTGACCGCGAGATTAGCAGCCTGATTCGTAACCACTACACTACCAAAGCTCCTTTGTAGAGATGTGAAGAAATACCATCCCATGAAAGTTACACGACTGGCAAACAATTGCATTTTGATCCTTACAGGGACCTGTGAGGAAGGTAGGAGCAAATGAGGAAGTATTTTTATTCTCTCTCCTCGATGGTACAAATGGTTAATGCTCTTGGCTGCCAATCAAAAGGCTGGTGGTTTGAGACCACCCGGAGGCACCTGAAAAGAAAGGCCTGATAATGTAGTTCCAAAAAAACCATCCTGTAGAGCTCAGTTCTAGTCGGATATGCATGGGGTCGTCCGTCATGAGTTAGACTCAACTCGATGACAACTAGTTAGTACTTTTTCTGCTTGACAAATGAGGAAACTGAGGCTAAGTCACCATAGCTCCCAAGGCCCAATACAAGGAGAATGGTTTCTAGGAGAGACAGGAAATGGAAAAGCCAGGTAAATGCTGGTGGAGGCTGAGAGGAATTGCAGCCCCTAACCTGCATGGGGGTGGGGTGGGGTGGGGTGGCTGGTATCCTCTGTGGGAATGTACAAGGCCTTAGGAACAAGACCAAACCCCCTTTTCAGAGAAAACCAATTTTAGGGGAAATATCTCTCACTTGAAAATGACTAGAGACTCCGGTGCAAACAGTTCATGTGCTTTGTTGTTAACCCAAAGGATGCACCCAGAGAGACAATTCACAAGAAAGGCTTGCCAATATACTTCTGAAAACCCTGCCATTGAAAATGGCTTCTACTCTGACCCACAAGGGGGCAGAGTTCAACTCAGTGCCAACTGATGTGCCTGCATTTGTGTTTTTTTTGTTGTTTTGTTTTTTAACTAGAGGTCTCCCATCCTTGTAGCCTCCTCTCCTTCCTTAACAAAGGTAGAATCTTCAGGAGTCAGAGGACACCAAATGTCTCTGCCTCCTCCAATCAGTCTCATCACTTCCCTGAGGACTAACTCCTTGATTAGCGGTCCACTCCTCATGCCAAGATGAAGCTCTCTCCCTAAAGGTGGTGTAGTGGCTTAAGAGTGCTTCTGGCTCTATCGAGAAGCTCTCCAGCACCTGGCCTAGTGGAAACATTTGGTGACTACAACGGATGACATCTTTGTCAAAGAAATCTTAGTACATATGTCACTGTTGGTGGTGGTGTGAGAAGAGAGCTTGTAACATAGAGTTTCCAGCTACAAACATCAACACATGAACCAACTGAAGGTGACTGCTAATTGCTGCTCATTGTATTGTGTTGAGAAGGATTCTGTGGCTCAGTCTGGTTTCAGTGGATAGGAATGCTGGGATCAATTACTGATGTCTGTCGTTAAACAGCAGGAATGAGAGACAAAACCGACTTGCCTGTGGTCAAATGGCAACTAGAAGTAGAATGGGAAATAGAAGATGCATCTTCTAAGTTATTAACGGTCTTTTTCTTACAGAGTTCAGGAGACATAATTATTATTAGCCCATTTTGCAGAAAAACGGGTTGAGGTTAAAGACATCAACATCAGCAAAAATCATGTAAGGTAACCATGCAGCGTGTTTGCTGTATGCCTTTCATTCTTCCAGGAGGACTTACAAGAATTCTCCCAACAACCCCATTTTGCAGATGAGAAAACAGAGGTATACTGGACTTGAAGGGAAAAATCAATAAATAAAATCACAGTCTTCCTTCTCCCCTCAAAGAGGTCCACTTGTCTCAATCACTGTGTGACAATTCCCCAGCAAACAACAAAACAAAACAAAGAGCAACAAACCCACTACCATCGAGTGGACTCCTGCTCCGAGAGATCCTGTACAGGGATTCTGAGACTGTTAATCTTTGTGGAAGCACACAGTCTCATCTTTCTTTTGAGGAGCAATTGGTCGGTTTGAACCACTGACCTTGAGATTAGCAGTCAAGCATCTACCCCAAGGTGTTGTTGCTAAGTGCTATTGAGTCAATTCTGACCCATAGGGACCCCGTATAGGGTTTCCAAGGAGCAGCTGGTGAGCTTGAACTGCCACCTTGCTGTTCAAACCCACAGCGCCACACCAGGACCCCAGGTTACTCGAGAGCAAAGGCAAAGTGCCACCAAGGATCTTTGCTTCTCCCACAAGGGAGCACATTCCTGAGCTAAGTTCCTCACACTTGTGTGAACTGAAAACAATTGTCAAGAAAGAGAACAGTGGGGTGGCTCTCCTCATGTATCCTTGGGGCTTATTCAGACTGCATTGTTTTTTTTTACTTCTTGTAGTAGAAAACTATCAATACCTTTGGCAATCCAACATTTTATACACATACAAGTCCATGACAATAGTTACAGTCAACATATTATGTAACTATGACCTCTCTTATTCCATCGCCTTTAACAGAAACTCTGGCCCCAAAGGAAGGTTCTCTGCCCCACCTCCCTCACACTGTAACCACTAATAAATGCCACCTAAACTACTACCTTTGTTAGATTAAATTGTTTTTGTTCTCCTTTTACATTCACCAGGTTGTGCAGCCGTCACCATGACCTACTCAGACTCATTCTGAAAATGAATTTCTGAAGGAAAACAGAGCTGCAGTTGAAAAACGCTGTCTGGCGGGTTGGCAGCAACTAACAGAGCACGATGTCCTCCTACCCAACTCAGGAAAGAGGGGCCAGCTCTCCACAGCAGCGCTCGGTGACTGCAAGTTTTCCTCCTCTACAACTCTTCCCAGGTCATCTTGCTACCATCTTTTACTCAAGGAGAAAGAGCAAGTTTTCATCTTTGAAAATCAGGGAAACCAGCAAACTGAATGCTTAGAGCAGTTCTCAAAGCCAAGCCAAGACATTCTCACTGGAGCAAAGGGAACCCTAGAAGGAAGCTGGCAGCGGCAGCGACATCTCTCAAGTAACTTCACTCCACTTTCCAATAAGTAAAATCCACACCCTGTAATTTGACAGTCCCTGAGAGGTGCAAACGGTTTGCGATTAACTGGTTACCAAATGGTTGGTTCACACCCATCCAATGGTGCTGTGGAAGAAAGGTCTGGCAATCTGATTCTGTAAAGATTGTTGTTGTTGTTAAGTGCCGTTGAGTCAGTTCCGACCCATAGCGACCCTGTACAGGGTTTCCGAGGGTATAACTCCTTACGGGAGTAGAAAGCCTCATCTTTCTCCCGCGGAGCGGCTGGTAGTTTCGAACCGCTGACCTTAAGGTTCGCAGCCCGATTCGTAACCACTACACAACCAGAGCTCACAGAAAAAGTCTATGGCACAGTTCTGCTCTGTAACACATGCGTCCCAAGAATCAGGAAGGACTCAAAGGCACACAACAACAACAAACATATTTTTTACTCTTAAGGACTTTCGTCTCCCATCTCAGCTCTGTACCTCTCCAGCTTCTACCTGGGTGCCATCCCCACCCTCAACTCTGCCTGCAGAGATCCTCTGTAGGCACTCAGTGTCACCTCCTCCAAGAAGCCCTCCATGATATCATCCTGCCTGCAAGGAAGTCTGACCCTCCCCATATCTCCTAAAGCACCCTGTGCCACCCATATTGTCTGTTTCTCTGTATTTGTAGTTCTTTGTCGGCAAAGTATCTTCCTCCAGAGTCCAGAAGTAGAGGTTGAGTCTTTCAATTGTTGAATCCTTCCCATGATGCTTGCTAAGGTCCCCAAGTGATGCAGGTGGTTTGCCATCTGCTGTTTGCATAAAGGTTGGTAGTTCCAACCTACCTAGCAGCGCAGTGGAATAAAGACCTGGTGATTAATCTCCTTCCATAAATACAGATGACTGCCAACATGACCCTTGGAGCAGTGCAGTGCCACTCTGGCACCTGAGGTCACAGAACATATTCTGGAATGTTCACTATGAGTTGGAATTGATTCAACAGCAATCAACAACAGGTTTGGTTTGCTTTGATTACACTTTGCTAGGGAACCAGACACTTTTCTCAATCTCTCAATAAACTGTTTATACATAAACGCGTAACACTGAAGTCTCCTTTCACTCAAAAACATCCCACTTACGACTTTGAAGAAAGATGATAAACCTCGTCTGAGAACCAAGAGAAAACCACCGATCCTGACTGGCCTGAAAATCAGATGTACCATTAAACCGGAGACCTGGTATGGTGCTGCAGGATACTGAGCTGGACCGTAAGGTCAGTTTGAACTGCAAGGTTGATGGTTCAAACCTACCAGCTGTTACCCGGAAACCCCATACAGACAGGGTCACTATAGGTCAGAACCGATTTTATGACCTTATCACCAACAATAACAATCATTAACCAGCTGCCATTGTGCCAATTCCAATTCATGTATGTCGGAGTAGAACTATGCTCACTGGGATTTTCCAATGGCTGGTTTTTGGTTTTGTTTTTAAACTAGATCACCAGGCCTTTTTTCCGGGGCGCCTCTAGCTAGACTCAAACCTCTAACCTTTTGAGTAGCCTCTGAGTGCACTTGTTTGCACCACCTCCGAGGAACAGTCAGCTACAAGGTTCCTACACTTGCACCTGAACAGGCCCATCACACACTCTCTGGGTGACTCTGAACTTCGACAACACACTTTGGGGTGTATACAAATGGTAAAAGAGTTCATGACAAATGATATTGTACCTCTGCTAAGATTCTTCCTTTAGAGAGGGCTTCTGTTTTATTTCTGCTGGGCCATAACCTCCCACAAGGACAGAACAATGTTGTCATTGTTAAGTGCCATCCAGTGGGTCCCAATCTAGAGCCACCTGTATAGGGTTTCTGAGGAGCGGCTGGTGAGCTTGAACTCCCAACCTTACAGTTCAAGTCAACTTTGCAGCCCAATACATTAGCCTGTAGTGCCACACCAGGACTCCACTGCCTTCTGGGTCTCCTCATATTGCCATGCCCGGCAATGACTTCAGTACTAACGCGTGTCAGTCCCCAACAGGAAGACAAACTGCAAAATGCAGACAGTGCTAACATCAGCCAGGTTTTTATCCCGAGGGTTAAAGGAAATAGCTTCTAAGCCAACATTTGTCTAAACGGCGGAGCTCCGGATGGGCGAGCTGTTGATCTTGTTATTAGTTGTAATAATTCTAGCGACGATTAAGACCTCCCTCGCTGCTCTTCCACCATGTTTAACCACTGTTTTCCCCATCCAACCTAACAACGTTAGCAAAATGAACCCGTTCCAAGTTTATGGCCCCGAGAAACTGTGGATCCTAACGCCAAGCATTTTGCCATCCCAGGCAGTCACTCAACGGTGAGATTAAAAAAGCCTCCTTTCTGTTTTATTATGACTAGTAGTTACTGTTAATTAGAGTGTTGTAGGAGCAGCAATCACGTCTACTCATTCTCTGGTGCTAATTATAATTACTCTTGGCTTTGCTACTAGCAGAGAGGGAAAAAAAACCCTCACCATTGTTCTGGGGGCTCTTTATTTACCTCATTGTATTATCTTATCATTCCTATCTATTTGGAGAGTCTTGTCATTGAAAAGCAGAGACTAGACGGAGAAGCCCTTTTGTTAAAGGAAAGATGCGATTTTTCTCTTTGGTGCCTCAGTCACGCTGACAGGCAGGTCCAGGTACTGAAAACCAGGCCCTAGGTCTGAAAACCAGGTTGGTGACCGTGTGCTGGCCCATGGAGAAGCAGCCTGAACAGCCTCTGTGTGAATGTGTGGTCAAAGCTTTTGGTTAGGTCCTAAGGTGCCAAGACACACTTTCATCTACACCATTTTCCCGTGACAACTGCATGGCCAGTCTGTAGTAATGTAAGACTGTACACAAGAATACGAGCGCAGTGTGCAGTCACATTGTCCAAGTGCAGTTGTAGCTGTGGCTACCATGGGTACAGGAAGTGACTGGGAAAGGCCAGCGGGGACCCTCTCTGTGCTGAGGATCCCTTATACTTGATTTCAGTGCTACTTGTGTGGGTGTAATTGTTGTTAGGTGCCACTGAGTCGGTCCTGAACCATAGTGACCTTATGCACATAACGAAACACTGCCCGATCCTGGGCCAACCTCATTACTGTTGCCACGATTGAGTCTATCAATGCTGCCACTTGGCCAATCCAT
>NW_006408608.1:6424353-6481068 GCF_000296735.1 Chrysochloris asiatica
AATTGATGCATTTGAGTTATGATGTTGGAGAAGACTATTAAAAGTACCTTGGACCACCAGATTCTATCTTGGAAGAAGTAAAGCCAGAATGCTCCTTAGAGGTCAGGATGGCGAGACTTTGTCTCTTATACCTCGGACATGTTACCAAGGAGGACATCATGTTTGGTAAAGTAGAGGGCCGGTGAAAGGGAGGGAACTCCCCAATGAGATGGATTGATACAGTGGTAATAGTAACAACTGTGAGGATGGTGCAAGACTGAGCAGTGTTTTGTTCTGTTGTGCAAAGGGTCACTATGAGTCAGAACTGATTTGAGGACACCTAGGAATCCGGGTGTGGTGCTGTGGGTTAATGCACCAGACTGCAAAGCCGTCTGAACTGCAAGGTCGGCAGTTCAAGCTCACCAGCTGCTCCTTGGAAACCCTATGCTGGGTCGTTATGGGTCGGAACCGACTCGACGGCACTTAGCAACAACAACAAAGCCAGACTGCAAGGAGTCCTGGTGTGGCACTGTGGGTTAATGCACCAGACTGCAAAGTCGTTTGAATCGCAAGGTCAGCGGTTCAAGCTCACCAGTTGCTTCTTGGAAACTCTATACAGCGTTGCTATGGGTTGGAATCTACTTGACGGCACTTAACAACAACTCAGACTGCAAAGCCATTTGAACTGCAAGGTTGGTGGTTCAAGCTCACCAGTCACTCCTTGGAAATCCTATACAGGGTCGCTATGGGTCGGAACTGACCCTACGGCACTTAAAAACAACAACAACAACACAACAACAACAGTGTGGGTGTGGCCATGGCAAATATCTCCCCAACTGTTCAGTTATGAACTATGGACTTATGTTAGATGTACATTATACTTAAAAAACAAAACAAAACAAAAAATCTAGCATCACCAATGACTGGCCATGTAACCTGGACATGCTAGCTAACCTCTCTAGGTCTTGATGTACTTATCTGTGAAATGGGACCACCAGTTGATTTTACAAGTTGTGGTCAAGACTACCTAAGGTCATAATGAGTAAATGGTGGTGGTGAAGACGAAATAAGAGAGTATGGAATTGAGAATTTTGTTGTTGTGTGCCTTCAAGTCGGTTCTAATTCATACAGACCCTGTATAGGATTTCTGAGAGCGGCTGGTGGGTTTGAACTGCTCACCTTGCAGCTACCCAGGTTAGCAGATGAGTTGTTATTCTACAGGACCACACCAGGACTCCAGCCAGCACCTAGTGGACGCATAAAGCATGGTTGTTGTTGTTAAGTGCTGTTGAATCTTTCCGACTCATAACAAGCCTATACAGGATTTCCAAGAAGCAGCTGATGGGTCTGCATTGCCAATCCTGTGGCTAGCAGTCCAGTGCTTATCCTATAGCGCCACACCAGAACTCCATAACGCGTGGTAGTGGCCATTATTCCCACAGTTGTAGCTATTGCTAATGCATACAAATGGCTAGACAAGTGCTGCTGGGGCATAAGGCACCATTTAGGGTCATGCCCATGGCCTGGATGATGGTCATGCTCTACTCTTTCAATGATAGGATCAGAGAGGCATCAACTCTGAGACTTGTAGGAGCCCTAGCAGCTGGCTTCTGCCAATCTCATGGATTTTATAGATGTGGACACTGGAGCCCAGGGACAGAGTGACTTAGCTGGGGTCACAGAGGAGGCACCAGAAGTATTCAGCCCATGAACCATGTGACATATCCTTTCTAAGGAAGTCCTGGAACCCCTCCAGTAGCGCTCAGCCCAGGAAGAGGCATCTACGCTATCTCATTTGATGTTCTTTATAACTCTGCGCAGGGGCCAGGAGCTATTTCTGTCTGCCCAGCTTGCATTTTCTCCTCCTTATGGTATCAGCACCTTGATTTTGCTTCAGAGATCACCCGAACTCATTCTCAGTCCCTGTGATTGGGTATACTGGTCTCACCATCGTTTCATGGGTGAGCATTTGACCCAGACGAGAGGATCAGCACATCCCCATCTCTTAGTTTTTTATGAGCTGGAATCAGTCCCGGACTCCTGCTGGAAACGTGATCCCTCATCCAGCGATGTTAAAATGGGACAAGAAAGGCTGGTACTGTGGAGGATGGGGAAGAGACCCAGAGGACAGCCTGTTTTTGTTAATGACTGTTGTGTTAATTCCAAGTGATTCACAACTGCTCTACAGGGTTGTCAAAGCTGTGAGCCTTCAGAAACAGATCAGAGGACCTGTCTTCCGAGGTGCTTTTGCATGGGTCCAAACCACCAACTATTCAACTAGTAGCAGAGTGCTTAATCATGTACACCACCCAGGATCTCAGAGGGCAGCCTGCCAGGGAACATGGTCAACATGGAGGTGAGAAGACAGATTCCAGCCACAATGTCTGAGTTTTAGCTGCTGCCAGACACAATCTGGTTGTGTGCCACCAAGTCAGTCCCTACAGAGGTTTCCAAGGCTGTAAATCTTTACAGGAGCAGAAAGCTCATCTTTCTCCAGAAGTGACTGGTCAATCTGAACTGCTCACCTTGTGGGTAGTAGCCCAGCTCATAACCCACTACGGTCCTAGGACTCCTTAGTGACAACCTAGATGCTGGGAACTAATCACTGTATTGCTTAAACAAGCTTAGAAAGTATCTAGCTGCTTTTACCTGCAATCAAGGATGCCTCACTCTCTCCACTGCTGTCTAGTCAGTTCTGAATCACCATAACCCCAGGTGACAGAGGAAAACTCTCCCATAAGGTTCTATTGGCTGCAATCTTTATGGAAGCAGTTTGCCAGGTCTTTCTTCCGTGGGGTCACTGCCATGACCTACGATGACCTATTATTGCATTTATTCTTACAGGTGATAGAGGCCTGTTGGATCCTGAAGCCGGTGCCCTTTCTCTGCCCTTTCCAGACTCCAGGTCTCCAGAGTCCCAGCTGAGGACCCATCACCTCTGCCCAAGAACAGCGTCTGTCTGCTTGCTCCTCCTCCTTCCTCATCTCAAATCCACCAAAGCCAAGATCTCAAAGGCTGGTCATTCACTTCATGCATGCAGGGACTTCTTGGTGAACCTGATCCAGTCCTAGGCAGTGTAAGTAACTCCGTCTCTGAACCACGGAGGCTTTGACGCTCCAGGTAGATCAGCAAAGCACACGTTGAAACCCCATGATTTTGGGGGTGAGGCTGGGTCTTATTCATCTCTGTACCCCTGATTCCTGTAGCTAGGCTGCACACAGGAGAGGCTATGCAAATGGGTTTTGAATTGCACTCATGGGCTAAGATAAAAAGTGCCAATGTAATAGAAAAGCCAGAGAGTTCATATCTCAGCAGATGGGGCGACTCAGAGAAATGACATTTGAGTTGATGCTCAGTAGGGGTCTTGGTTGACAGAGACGGAGAAAGGTCATCAAGAAAGCAAAGCAAGTGAGAAGATCTTTCTGGGAGAGAAAAATCAAGACATATCATTCTGAGGTTGGGAAACAGATCAGGAAAGAGAGGGAGAAGACATTGGTTATTGGCTAGTGAATTGCTTGGTTCATTGTTGTTTTTCTCCATCATCTGTTCATCCATTCACACATGCATGAGTGCACTAATTAATTAAACAAATATTCATTCCATGCCACAAGTAATCTCAGGTCCATAGCAGTTGTTAAATGACTGAATGAACTTCTCTTCCATGCTTGCTGTAGTGCCAAGTGGTAAGAACATATTAATGAATAAAATGGGCATAGACATGACCCTTACCCTCACAGAGTTTATAATCTAATAGTTCAGTTGCACCTGCTGTGTGCCAGGTACTGTCCTAGGTGTTGGGGACGACAAGCAGGGACAAGGTTCTTGCCTTCAGACTGGTGAACTGAGGGCAGAACCCTCTACCCCCATGGACACAGTGAAGAGAAAGGGCCAGCCATTTCCCAGGAAATGATAAAACTAGACTTTCAAATGCTCCACCATTCCCCAGTATAGTCACTAAAATCCCAGAGTCTAGGAGAGGCAGAATTGTTCATTATTCTGGGGTCTGGCAGGAAGGGGGTCTAAAGAGAAGCAGAACTGAGAGTAATTAATGAGGGTGGTGTCTGCCATATTTTAGGGTGAGTGGCTATGGGATCATGTGCATTCCCCTTTTCCCAAGGGACCAAAGGACTGCCAAACATAAGGTTAGCAGTTGTGTGCGCTGACTCTTTGCAGCATCCAAAGACTCCAGTGGTGTTGGCTGATGCAACAGTTAGCGAGCTCTGCTGCTAAGTGAAAGGTTAACAGTTTGAGTTTACCTAGAGATATTAGGAAGAAAGATCTGGCAATCCACTCCCAAAATATCAGTGATCCAAAACCCAATGGAACACAGACATGTATGGGGTTGCCATGATTCTGAATTAATCTGATGGTAACTGACTTCTGTTTTGTTTCACAATCCCTGGATCATTAGCAACACCATCACAGAGGCTAAACAAAATGGTCAGTCTACTATGTGGCAGGAACTGTCGTAGGTACTTCATGTGCACCATGAATTTACTCATTTGAAACGGAGGCATACAGAAAGAGGCAGAGCCAGGCCACCAAGCTCTAACAACTCCGGAGCCACGGTCTGATCAAGCAAGCAAAGCACAAGATGGGAAGGGTCGGAGCTGTGGGATTTGAGGGTTTGCCTTCCGTTCAATGCAACAAAGTCCAGCAAATGCTTACTGCCCAGTGGGCTGAGGTTAAAGGCCAGAGATGAGGCCATCCCGGGCTCCCTATAGGAGCTCACAGTCAGCAGGGAGGGGAGTCAAGTGTGAAGCCTGACCTTTAAAAGAACACATTTTTAAATATAATGCGGCAGAAGCTCTGAAAGGGGGTGGGGTCCAGTCCAGGGGAGGTTTCTACAGAAGGTGATGCAAGATTTGGGCTGATGAGGATGAGTAGGAATTAAGTGGGATTGAAAAATAGAAGGAATTCCAGGCAAAGGCAGGAGAGTGAATAAAGAGAAGGCAAAGGATGGCTTTCCGGAGCCCAACACATCATAAGTGGGTGTGCTGACTGCTCAAGGTGGGAGACATGCTAGGCCCAGGCAATGCCACAGAGCTGGGAGCTACTGAGGAACTTAACAGGAGAGAAATGTGATCGGGTTCATATATATATACTTTTTTAAAAAAAATAAATGTTTTATTGTGAATTGTGTGATAGTCTACATGGGAGAACATTAGTTTTACATTCATTCTATCATCTACCGCTTCATTGGCATAGTTACCATCCCGTCCATGCATCCTCACCCAACCAAAGGGTGTACCCTGTAAGCCTGCACCCCCAACCACAGTCCTCAGCCCCTTTCCCTCTCCGGATCCCAAGTCCCCAGCCACTCCATCTCTTGACGTCGTCTTCTCTGCCTCCATCTTAGGCCTCACTGCTTCTCTGGGTAGGATCCTGCTCTCCACTTTTCTTCATTGATTTTCCTAGGGTCCTCCGCTCCTAGACTGAAAAGTCAATCACTCCCCTCCTTGCTACAAAATGTCCACCTTTGGATTTCCAACCCTCACAATCAGTCCTGATAACAATTATTCACTATTGCATCACAGGAGACCCATCTGTATTTCATTTCATCAGCCCTTCCTGGAACAGCTGGATACTATTCACTGGAGACTCTACCTTCCTCCATGCCCTTTAGATCTAGGTTCCCTCTCGAAAGCTTGTAAGCTAGTTACTTCTTTCCTTTGTATCCCTCCCCCACCCCCCATTTTGGGTAGCCAATGTCCAAGTTGCCCATCCCTGTCTACCTTTTGTGTGGAGGGGGTGGGAATATTGGGTTCATATTTTTTTAGGGTAGAAGTTATAGTAATTCAGAGAAGAGATGCAAATACCAGAAATTGTGAATGAACAGAGACTGGAGGGTAGTTTAGGACACAGGAATGCTTCCATCACCTTCTTGCCCACAAATTCTCCATGCATGCGTCTCTCGACTGTCCAGGAACTTGGCCTGCACCCTCAGGCCTGCAGCAATCTTTGGTGCTTGTGCACAATCCCCATTGGTTGGTTCTCAGAACTGCAGCCTTTCTGAAGTTGTTGAACCCACCCAGTGGTGTGCTTGAAGAAAGGTCTGGCTCTCTGCTTCCGTTAAAACTGTTGTTCAGTACCATCGAGTCAATTCTGACACCTTGAGATGAACAGAACTGCCCCCATGAGGTTTTCAAGGCTGTCATCTTTATTGAAGCAGACTGTCCCGTCTTTCTCTCACAGAACCACTGAGTGCGTTTAAACCACCAACCTTTCAGTTAGTGGTGAGCTACACCACTGCACCACTAAGATGACAGCAAAGAAAACCCCATGGAGCGGTAGTGCTCTGTAACACAAGGGCTACCAGGAGTCACAATCAACTCCATGGCAACTAGAGGATAAAACAATGGCTCCCTGGGGAGGAACTGATTTGCCTCTTGGGGGCTGCTCTGAATGCACCCCAGTGCCTGCACATCCAGCTTGGTTCTGAGGCACAAAAACCCAGCTTTGCAAAGCCCATGTTGTAGACCTGCACTGGGCCTCCTGAAGCATGGGGCTGGGCTCTTGCCCCAATTTTCACCTCATAGCAAACCATTCCATAAACCAGGCTTCTCCCTCCTCCTCCCCACCCAAAGGGTTTAGGATCACACTGCCCCCAGCAGAATCCTGCAGGGTCTCTCCACATCAGGAACACAATCTCCTGTCTGCTTGTAGAAACCCCAAGACCCATGTAAACACTCCTTAAGTCTGTGTATGAGTTTCTCCCAGGCTCTGTGCAAGAGTGCAGTGGGCAGGGAGACAGGCCAGCAACTGATTTTCACGGCCAACTGAGGACAATCCAATGTCCTGTGCTTTTCGCTAGGCCCATCCGGTCCCTTCAGCAAGTGAATTCCCTGATTCGAGCTTTGAACAATAGAGTTGGGATGTGGAAGGGGTGACAAGTTCCCATCATTTGGAAGGTCTTTGAAGCATCCTAAAGCAGTCCTAGTGTGGCGCTGTAGGGTAATGCACTGGACTGGAAAGTCAATTTGAACCACAAGGTCGGCGGTTCAAACTCACCAGCTACTCCTTGGAAACCTTATACAGGGTTGCTATGAGTCAAAAATTACATGATAGCACTTAACAACAACAACAAAATAAGAAAACAACAACCTATATCTCCCGAGCCAGGTTTGAACACTGTTTCTGAAAGTCTCATGGTTGGTCCAAAGGCCAGGAGGTACTCTGGCTTGCAGGAGAGTTTTGATAATTCAAGGTCTTTGAAGAGTTGTTATCTCACACACACGCAGACACACAATCAACACCCGACTCACAGCAGCATCGTGTGTGACAGAGAACTATACTCTGTAGGGTTTTTAATGGTTGGCTTTTTGGAAGATCTGCAGCATCTCTGGGTGGTCTTGAACTGCCAACCTTTGGATTAGCAGTCGAGAATGTTAACCATTTGCTCCACCCAGGGACTCCATACAGGGAAATGAGAAATTTCTCCCATTAGAGAAAAACTTTCACCAGAGAATGTCATGTTCATTTCTGATCTTAGCACCCAATAAAGCTGGCATCTGGGAATAGTAAATGGAAGATTCAAATAGCTTCTCTCTCTGCCTGGATTTCAAATTTGACTCCATAATTAAAATTATTTCTAGAAGGCTGCATTTCTGGCATAGGATGAAAAAGCCTTCTAAAGAGGGACTTAAGTTTTGAGCCCAAACTCTATCTTCTACTTGCTGTGTGATTTTGGTAATGTGCTTAACCTTTCTGGGCCCGATTTTGCCATGTCTGTAAATTGTTGTTGCTAAGTGCCCTCCAGTCAGTATCGATACATAGCCACCCTGTATAGAGTTTCCAAGGAGTGGTTGGTGAGTTTGAACCGCCGACCTTGTGGTTCAAAATAACCTTGCAGTCCAGTGCTTTATCCTACAGCACCACACCAGGACTCCTTTTCTGTAATATGTGGGCCATAATCTTTACTGCAAGGGATTGTTTTTATAACCAAAATGAATCCTGTAAGTAAATTCTTTGAGGAAAGAAGAAGCTCTCAAATATAAACGAGAAGCCTCTCATTCTTAGCACACCATGCCTGAGGCTTCAGGAATCCTCCAAAAAAGCTCCCTGCCCTGCCCTGCCTATCTTCTCTGGTCACTCTAAAAGCTCATAGAGGTGCAGGAACTCCAAGTTCAATCAACTCTAGTGACCAGGAAGCCAGGGAGGAGCCTGCTTTGCCTCCCTGAATGAATGGCCACAGGTTTATGATTTATTTGTTGATTAATTGGACGCTTGGAGACAATTCCATTTCAATTACGTTATTGGCATGACAAAATCTACAAGGGCTGCCAATATCAATACATTAAGACTGAGAGTGCTGGGGCGGCAGCCAGAGTTCACGACAGCGCTGTGTCTTCCACACCGGGGGGCTCCCAGGCAGCTAAGAAAGCATTTTAGAAAATCCACTGCCTGCTCTTCACTCCTGAGGTATGGGATCTGCCCACCATGGGCAAGTGATGCTGAAATCCAGGGGCTGTTTTGTGGGGTTCCCATCCCAGGACAGCCTCAGCCAGGGTATTCTCCTTGAGAGTTGCAGAAGCCCATTTAAGTAACAGGAGTCACTGACTACATGAAGCTGGGTACATCTGGAGGGGTGTCCGGGGTGGGGGGGTCCAAGGAAGGGTCCAGGCACCAGAATGCACATTGAAAATGAGATTTGGCAGGTGGAATTCTATGATGGCCTTAAAGATTCGTTTCCACCCCCTGGTGTGCAAGCCTTGTATAACTCCTTCCCCTGAAGTACAGACCGAAGTTGTGAATGTGGAAGTTGATTTGAATCCTGTGATGAGGTTTGTACTCAGTTCATTTGAAGTTCTTCAAAAGGCAGATTGTTGAGATGGGCCTGAGTTAATCAGGTGAGTCCTTAATAGGGCCTGGTTCCTTCCTGAGAGAAAGAGGGGCACTGTATGAACAGCCTTCAGAGCTGAGAGCAACTCTTGGCTGACAGCTAGCAATAGAGGTCTCCACCGCACCTCCTAGAACCACAGAGAGCAGAATTCTGCCAATAACCACGGGAGCTCGAAAGAGGACCTGCAGTTTCAGAAAAAAATGCAGCCGGGCTGACATGCTGAAGACTTGTGAGCCTCTAAGCAGAGAACCAAGCTCCGCCATGCCCAGATTTCTTGGTCTACAGACATGGCGACACTGGTAAATTCTTCTAAGCTGCAAAGTTGGTGATACTTTGTTACGCAGCAATAGCAAATGAATACTCACGCTCCCAGAGAGCCTGTGAGTTCTGCATCTGCTTTTCTCCATATCTGCTTTTTTTTTTTTTCCCCCAATCTATTTCTATAGATCAGATCTCCTCTATGTTCACAGTGGTGATGAACACCTACACCCTACAAGTGGATTCACCCATTCGAAAAATACCTGCTGTGTGGCAGCTCTGTTCCAAGGCTATTCTCAGGTCCAGCCTCAATGATGAAATCCAATTACAAATTATGAGGGTGAACCTGATTGGCTTGACCTAGCTCAGTCAACAAGAGGACTCCAAAAAGTGCATGGAAAAATGGAATTGAAAGAGAATGAAAAATTTCCACGAACTTTTTGAAGCCCCCTAGTTTAACGGCCTGGTGGCAAGCTCATAGAGCCCAGTCTGTCTCTGGTGGTATCACCTGCTTTGGACAGTGCGGTACAGTTCATGGAGGATGGGGGTCATCACAGTGGGGAAAGTACCCCCTACGGTCCTTTCAGAGCAGGCCTTGACAAACTTTTTCTGGAACAGGATAAATGGTATTTTAGACATTTCGGGCCATATGTTTCAGTCTCCGCTATCCAATTCTGTCATTGGAAAATGAAAGCAGCCAGAGATCATATGAAAACAAATGAATGTGGCTATGTTCCAATAAAACTTTATTTACAAAATTAGGCAGTGAGCCATAGTCTGCTGTTTTAGAATCATGTCAAAAGGAAGTCCTTCTTTCCAAAATGCCTGGTTTCTAAGGAGAGAGGCAAGGAGCTAAAGGATGTAGCGACGTGGTGACATTCTGGCTACTTGTATGAGTCTCTGATGGCTGCTGTAACAAAAACATCCCAAATGTAGGGGCTTTAAGCAGCACCAATGTATTTATTCTCTTGCAGTTTTAGAAGTTAAAAAATCTAAAGCAGATCTTCCTGTTGTTGTTGTTAAGTGCCATGGAGTTGGTTCTGACATATAGCGACCCTGTATAGGGTTTCTGAGAAGTGGCTGGTGAGCTTGAACCGCCGACCCTGTGGTTCAAACCGGCTTGCAGTCCAGGGCATTAACCCACAGCACCATACTAGAATCAAGGTGTCCAACAGAGGATCTGTACCCTTGCCTTTTTCAGCTTCCTTGCATTCCTTGGCTCATGGACCCCTCATCCATCTTCACAGTGCATCACTCCAGCCTCTGCTTCCTTCATCACATCTCTGCTCTGGCTCGGACCCTCCTGCTTCAGTATTATATGGACCATTGTGATGACATCAGACTCACCTGAATCATCCAGGATCATCTCCCCATCTCAAGATTCTTCATATCATTACATCTGCCAAGTCCCTTTTGTCACATAAAGTTCTGGGGATCAGGACGAGGCCTTCTTGCGGGGGGAGGGGGAGCATCACACACTGTGTCACCTGTACTGGACCACACTGTTCCTCACCTGGCCTGTTACAACCATCTTCTCCTAAGTGGGCTCCTTCCTCTTCCTTCTGCAGCCCTGAAGCCTCTTCTCAACTCAGCAGCCAGACTGAGTCTCGTATAATGAACTCAGGTCGCCCATTGCTCACTCAGGGTCAAAGTCCAGGTCCGTATAAGTGTAATAAACACAATTGTTGTGTGTTGGGAACTTTTAAAAAAACTTTTAAATTGTGTTTTGGTGCAAGTTTGCAGAGTAAATTGGTTTTCCACTCAACAATTCATACACATTTAGTTCCATGACATGGATGGCGGTCTCTTCAATGTGACAGTATTCTCTCCACATCTTCCCTAGGTTCCTCATCTGTGTCTTCCACACCGGGGGGGCTCCCAGGCAGCTAAGAAAGCTGATTTCGTTCTGATTTCCTATAACTTCCTGCCTTCTGTGCTGTAGTCCTGGGTAAACGCTGCTCATTTGTTCTAAGGAGTGCGTACCCCTTGCTGTTCACCTTACAGATCCATCTATGATTTGGCTGAAAGTTGGGCCACAGGAGTGAGTTCAGTTCCAGACCTGAAGGGTATCTAAGGGGCATAATCTAGGGGTTAGACTGGGAACTTTTAAGAGAAAAATGGATGTTTTAGCTAATGTTAAAGCTAGAATTATGGGTTTAAACTAGGGCTGTCCTGGAAAACTGGACAGGCCACCATCCTTCCATGCACCTGTTTCCCCTCTGGCCACATGTCTCACCTGCTCTCCCCTCTTCAGCCACCAATCTCCTTGGTTTGCCTTAAACATGAGGAGGGCACCTAAGACCTCATGGCCTTTGCACATGCTTTATCCCCAAGGCCCACTGGGTGCCTGCCTCACATCTCCTTCAAGCCTCTGCTTCAATGCCCCCAGCTCCCAGATGCAGTTGTTGTTGCCACGCCCCTCCTTCTGGAGAGGCTCTTACCACTGACTCCTCAAAGTGCTTCATGCACTGATGTCCTTATTTATCTTCCTTATATAGGTCCGTCTCCCCCATATGCAAGAAAGTTCTCACAAGTTAAGGCTTTTGATCTGTTTTCTTCCCTGTATTCTCAACACTCAGAACAACACTTGGCAAACAGCTCATGTTCAGAACTATCTGTTGAATAAAATGAATAAATAATGAATTAAGTGGGGCTAATGCACTGCCAAGCTCCACCACCATCAACTCAATGGCAATATATAGTGATTCTCTAATAGGGTTTCTGACACAAGAACTCTTTATGAGAGTAGATTGCCTCCTCACCTTTTCCCCACAGAGCAGCTGGTGGGCTTGAACCATCAACCTTGTGGATAGCAGCCCAATGCCTAACCCACAATGCCATCAGGATTCCCCAAATCCTGGTACCCCTGTGTTCTGGAAAATGCACTTCAGACCATCCTGTTTCTTGTTCTGAACAATTGTCTCCCCTTCATTTTTCCAGAAAGGAGCATACCTTAGCCAGTGTTTCTCGAAGTGTGGTCAGGGGCCACCTGCACCAAAGCTATCTGGGAAGCTTGTTGAAAATACATACACTGCTGGATCCCATCTAGCCCCAGTGAGCCAGGGGCTATGGAGTCTGTATTTTCTTTAACAAGCATCCCACCTCCATTCTCAAGCACCTATGAGAAGACAAGCTGAGAACACCCCCTTCCCTATTCCTTCTCTCCTAAGGCTGTGGATAATTTCCTATGTTAACCTGACACCATCTACCACTGGTCACAACCCCAACACCAGCTAGCTGCACGTTAGCACATGGACATAGTATACCACTTAGCCCACCCCATCTCCTGGTTGGATTTCCACTGGATGAGGCACCACTTTGACTCTTTGGAGGAGAGAATTTATCTACCTACAGTGGCTCCAAATCCCCACCCCACCCCCAATGCTTTTATTCTTCCAAGACCACAGGTTGAGATTGTTGCCAACCTCAAGCTCAAGCCCAGGGGTTTACAAATCACAAAATCTCTGGGACGGTAAGTGGTTCTTTCACGGCAAGCCTCTTTTACAACTTATAAAACCCAGAGCGAGAGAAGGAGCTTGCTTGTAAAATCGTTGGCGTTTCTCCTTTTTGGTCCAAGAGTGGCTATTACTTGCTGTGATGCTTTGGAGATCTGGAACAGGTGATGGGGATAATGGAAGTGTCTGATAAGTGGCTGGTACCTCCCGCTCCTGCTTCTCCCTATGGCAGCCGCCTGATGTTTACGTATTTGGATCCCAATCCGGGGACTGCCATGCCAAAGTGGGGCATGAGGTGTTGTGGGGTTTTGGTGTGTCATTGCTGCCTGGAAGGATTCAATAGCTCAGGGCTGTGGACAGTTGGACAGCGTTGGTGTCCAGCCCATGCACGCAAAGTGAAGAAAACCTGGCGTCAGACTGTCTGGAGAAGGAACTCCTCTTCCTCTTTTGCTTACTGGTATGCACTGAATTATGTCCACTCAACAAATATGTGTTGTAAATCCAAACTCCTATGCCTGTGGATGTAATTCCATTTGGATTTGTAATAAGGCACATCGGTGTATGGTGTGTTTTAAACCTATTGTGAAATATAAAACGGGCAGGGTAGGCATAGAGAAATCAACATACACAAAGAGGAAGAAACATGTCTTAAAGATTATCAAGGAATGAAAGAAATCCACATCTAGAGAAAAGGAAAGATCTGCCCCGCAGAATCTATAGTGAGAGAGCCATTCCCTACAGCCTAAACCCTCAACTGGGACTTCTAGCCTCTTAAATAGTAACGGTGATGGTGGTGGTGTGCTGTGGAGTTGATTCCAACTCATAGTGACCCTACATAGGGTCTCCGAGGCTGTAAATCTTCATGGAAGCAGACAGCCTCATCTTTCTCCTGCGTAATGGCTGGTAGTTTCAAACTGCTGACCTTAAGGTTAGCAGCCCGACTTGTAACCACTACCAGAGCTCCTTCTTAAATGGTGAAAAAGTACAATTCTGCTCTTTAAAGCCATCTACATGTGGCATTTCTGTTATAGCAGCTCTAAGACACCAGGGAGTCCTGGTATGGTACTGTTGAATAAACACTTGACCATAATATTGGTTTGAACCACGAGGTCAGTGATTCAAACTCACCAGCCACTCCTCGGAGATCCTATACAGAGTCACTGTGAGTCAGGACCGACCCGACAGCACTTAACAACAAGACATTCAAATCATAAAACCCGAGATATGCATCCTGCAACAGTGAGGGTTCTTGTTTGTGGCTGTGATGGAGATTGGGGGCTTGGAAGCAGTGGGCAGAAAGGGAGAAGGAAGTAAGGATGCTGCATGAAATACTGTTCTGAACACACAGACAAGTCTGTCATCCAAAGGAGGTGGGCATGTCCTGGAAGCGTCACATTACACCTGAAAAGAGCTACCTGGGTGAGCTGGCCAAGAATCATATACTGTCCATGCTCGACATGCCTCAGTGCACAGGATACAATGAGACAAGGGCTTTGCTACTCAAAGTATGGTCCAGATTCCAGCAGCATTAGCATCAACATCACCTGGGAGGGCCACAGCCCCCTCCCTAGACCTGTCAAATCCAAGTCTAAATGGTTCAGGTGCACGCTATAGTTTGAGAAGTCTTGGGTTAGGCACTACCTCATCCATAGTCCCTGGTCGTGCAATTGGTAAATGTGCTTGGCTGGTTCAAGTCCACCTAGAGGCAGCTCAGAATAAATGCCTGGTGATCAACTTCCAAAAGATCAGCCATTGAAAACTCTACGGTGCAAAGTTCTTCTCTGATACAGGTGGGATTTTCATGAGCCAGAGTTTACTTCATAGCAACTGGTGGTGTGGTGCTTGTAGGTCAGCACTGGATTGTAAACCACAAGGTCGGCAGTTCAAACCCACCAGCTGCTCCGCGGAAAACCTGTACAGGGTCAACATGACTCAGAGTTGACTTGACAGCATTTAACAACAACACAGGTGAAGAAGCTGAGAGAGGTCCAGCAGATAAAGTGATGTTATTGAAAACATACACCACTGGAACATACACAAATTCAACAATTTATGCATTGACATGGATTGCATGCTTCAAGTTGCCATTCTCACCCTCCAAATTGTCCTTCCCCATTAACCAAAACCATTGCCCCCTAAGCTTGTTGTTTATTGTTGATGGAGACGAATATCAAAGTACAATGGACTGTAAATCCCATGAACTGTCAGAAGAACAAACAAATCTGTGTTGGAAGAAGTACTGCCAGAATGCTCCTTAGAAGCCAGGATGGTCAGACTTTGTCTCTCATGCTTGAAATATGTTATCAGGAGGGACAAGTCCCTGGAGAAAGACATCATGCTTGGTAAACTGGAGGATCAGTGAAAAAGAGGAAGACCTCAAACAAGGTGGACTGGCACATTGGCAGCAGCAATGGGCTCAAAGTGTAATAATGATTGTGAGGTTGGCACAGGACCAGGCAGTGTTTCACTTTGTTGTGCACAGGGTCGTTATGAGTCAGAACTGACTGGACAGCACCTAACAACAATGACAACAAGATTTCCCTTTTTAGGTCAGGGTTCTTCTATAGAGTCTTTGATCAAAATGGAAACCAGCTATTTAGGAGGGCAAAATTCTTTTGAACATGACTCAAACAAAATAAATTATCCCCCTAAAGGACAGAAACCTTGTATTGTGTTGAGTCTTCAAAGGGTAGGTGTCAGATGAAGGACATTCTGGGAAAAGGGAATAGTCTGAGGCAAGGTGTGAGTTGTATTTAGAACTCACTCATCCAGGGAACAAGAGGCAGCTGTTCGAACAGAACATGGGAACACTGAATGGTTTAAAATTAAGAAAGGTATGTGACAGAGTTATATTCTTTCACCATACTTATTCAACCTGTATGCTGAGCAAATCATCCGAGAAGCTGGGTTCTATGAAGAAAAACGTGGCATCAGGATTGGAGGAAGACTCATTAACAACCTGCAATATGCAGATGATACAACCTTGCTTGCTGAAAGTGAAGAGGACTTGAAACATATACTGATGAAGATCAAAGAGCACAGCCTTCAGTATGGATTACATCTCAATGTCAAGAAAACAAAAATCCTCACCACTGGACCAATAAACAACATTCTTATCAATGGAGAAAAGACTGAAGTTGTCAAGGACTTCATTCTTCTTGGATCAACTATCAACACTCACGGAAGCAGCAGTCAAGAAATCAAACGACATATTGCATTAAGCAAATCTGCTGCATAAGACTTTTTTTAAGTGTTGAAGAGCAAAGATGTCAGCTTGAGAACTAAGGTGTGCCTGATCCAAGTCAAGGTATTTTCAATAACTTCATATGCGTATGAAAGCTGGACAGTGAATAAGGAAGACCGTAGAAGAATTGATGCTTTTGAGTTATGGTGCTGGAGGAGAATATTGAAAGTGCCATGGGCTGCCAAAAGAACCAACAGATTCGTGCTGGAAGAAGTGCCGCCAGAGTGTTCCTTAGAGGCCAGGATGGCCAAGTTTCGTCTCTCATACTTTGGACATAATTGTCAGGAGGTAACAGTCTCTGGAGAAGGATAGCATGTTTGGTAAGGTGGAGGATCAGAGAAAAAGAGGACAACCCCCAACGAGATGGATTGGCCAAGTGGCAGCATCGATGGACTCAAGCGTGGCAACAGTAGTGAGGTTGGCCCAGGATCAGGCAATGTTTCGTTCTGTTGTGCATAAGGTTGCTATGAGTAGGCACCAACTCGATGGCACATAACAACAGCAACAACAACATCCAGGGAAAAGAGAGCAGTCTGGCCTGGTTGGGGTTGGGACAGCAAACTGGGCTGGGGGAGATTGCATCTGGGGAGACTTTCAGGGGCCAGATCCCAGAGCATTCACTAAACAGAGCTTCGCTGACTCAGGAATGCTATGGAAATGACTATTTCCCTTGAGCCCCATCCCCACACATCAACTAGGCACTGGGAGAAGTCCTTCTAGAACTCACCACTCACATACAAGGAGCCTTTTGGACACCTGGCAAGGAACATCTCTATCTGACCCTGCAGATTTCCGGGTAACACCCTGTGGCACATGGCTGTACAACTGAAGTTCATGCTACTATTCTAATATTGATTAAACGGCTAAGGGGCAGCCGCTGCTGGAAGATTGGAAACCAATATGGCCTAGGGGCCCTAGGTGGCACAGTAGTTAAGTGCTTGAATCCTAACCTAAAAGTTGGTGGTTCAAACCCACCTAGAGGAGTTTTGGGCTTCAGGCCTGTCAATGTGCTGGAAGACTGGAGCCATGAAAACCCCCTGGAGCACAGTTCTGTTCTGCACAACCAGGGACCGCCATGCATCGGAATCTACTAGACAGTACCTAACAACAACAACGTGGCATTTCATTCACTTAAAACTCAGTTGTGTATCTCTGAACTAAAAGTCATGTTCTACTTGTCAGCGCAGCCTCTTTGGGCCACGTCCCATCTTGTTTTCATCCTAACTCCAAGCAGAGGCTGCCAGCAACATGAACAAACCCCTCTTGTTCTGTGGTCACTTACCCCGCTCATTATCCCAGTCCCGTGCAGCCGGGTGGAAAGTTTTCCCCTCTGATGGAAAGTGAGGGGCTGGAAACCAGAGATTTGCAGCAACACATCCCCCAAAGCCCTTTGGAGGGGGCAAAGTAACCGATCAGCCCACTCTCCTCTCAGAAAGCAGCTCTTCCTGGCCAGACCACCCATGGAGCTGCCTAGGACCACAGTGTTGAAGAAAAGGCTCTACAATGATCCCCAGATCTCAAGACAGTAAGCCATTCTACTTGTTCTCTGAATGCTGGGGATGAGCAAAGGGTGTGAATCGATGTTTCTGTTCATTTGAGAAATATTTACCGGGAAAATGACTTTGTAAATGTCACTTGGAAGCTAGTAGGTATGGCACTGGGCAGGAGGTTCCCAAATTGTCTCAGCCCATGGCACTGTGAGGGTCTGTCATGTTTTCATGTCACTCAGGCCAAAAGAAAGCCCTAACAGCTTTTAATTATAATTGTTAAGTTGTTGTTGTTAAGTGTCATCAAAGTTGGTTCTGACCCACAGAGATCCTGCATTGGGTTTCCAAAAAGCAGCTGGTAAGCTTGAACCACCGATCTTGAAGTTCAAATGGCTTAGCAGTCTGGTTGATTAACCCACAGTGCCATACCAGGACTCAATTGTTAAGTAGTTAGGGCCAAAACATTTAATAAATATTTACATCCGAATAGCTTAATAGAGAAAATAATTCACATACATTGAAATATAAAGAAATAAACAAGGATAATAGTTTTATTTTATTCGTTTGTAATCACAAGTACTTGCAAATGGGCTGTGTGTGCTTGTTGGACACCGAACAATTTCTCATATCTGAAATTTAGATTGAACTCAGTCACTCTTTCTTTTTTCACACTGATTTTGATAGTGCTTACTCACCAGCTACATCTTGGAAACCCCATACAGGGTAGCTAGGGCTAAGTCGGAATCAATTTGATGGCACGAGTTGTTGTTGAGTCCTTGGGAAATACAGTTAATGTGTTTGACTGCTAAACAAAAGGTTGATGGTTTAGATCTACTCCGAGGTGCTTCAGACGAAAGGTCTGGCAATCTGCTTCCAAAAAATCCGCCACTGAAAACCCCAAGGAGCGCATGGGGTCGTCATGAGTCCAAGTTGAGTTGGCAGTGGCTGGCTTTTTGTCAAAGCAACTGCCACAACCCCAGCTTTACAAAAGAGTGATGTTATCAAAAGAAATGTAGCAGACACTGAATATTAAAACTCGGAAGTATCATAATCAGTGCCCGATGAAGGCCACAGGGCACCTCGGCATACAGCTTGGGGACCACAGCCATCAAATCCATGGGTCTCCCTGAATCCTGATAACCATGCCAGGAGGTAAGTAGATCATTACCACCCTCCTAGGACAGACAAGGAAACTGAAGGATAATTAATCAGGGTTCCAGGTCACCAGGCAGAGTGGGCAGCCACACGCAAGTGATGTGGAGCCATCACTGAACACCTTCTCATATCTGAAACTTAGATTGAACTCAGCCCTCCACCCTACACACAGTCCAAGGACCTGGGTTCAAGTTCAGGCTCCACTCTCCACTAGCTGGGTGTCCTTTTGCATGTTTCTGAACCTGAGCCTCAAGTCCACATCTACTGTTTGTACCCCTCCAATAGCTTTTTTGAAAATGGAAGACCTTTAACCAATCAACCAACCATCCAACCAACCAACAAATCAACAAACAACCCAGTGTCCTTGAGTCCATCCTAATTCAGGGCAACCCCGATGTTACAGAGTGGAGCTGCTCCATAGGGTTTTCTTGGCTTTCATCTTCACAGAAGCAGATTGCCAGCCTTTTCATCTGCAGCACTACTGTGTGAGTTGATGCCGCCAACCTTTAGGCTGGTAGTCAAATTTAAGCTGTTGATAACATTCTACCACATGGAAAGGATATATGGAGAAGGTTTCAAGTGAACCTTCAAACAAAACCTCTCAGGAAGGGAGAGAGAAGATAGGGAAAGAAGCCAGAGAAGGGGCGAAGGACTAAGCATCACAGGCTGGTCCTGGAGAAGACTCTTTTAGGGCCAGGGATGAGTCACACAGCCTTGGGCATTGGCAACCCTCCACCAAGATTGAGTTCAGACAATCTTGACCGTTAGCCTGGAGTGGATGATGATGATGATGATGATGATGGTTTTTTTAATAACAAAGTCAAAAGTGAATGACAAAATAGGTATCACTTATTAGGGCTTTTAGTTATTATTGCTCAAAAATAGTAATAAAAAGGCACCAGCCTCTTTAATTATTAGGCAACACTTCTATTCTTTTCATTAGACCTTGCCGCTTGCTCTTATATGTGCTATTATAAAGTGTTTATCATTGCTAATGATGCTGTTCTCCAGAGCCCCTTTCTGTCAAAAGGGCTGTAAGTGAAATTGTAAAGAACTAAATTTCCTCTGCAACAATGCATTACAAAGGAAAATGAATATACAAAGAGCCAGGGCTCGCTCTCCTGCTATTGGGGATACCACTTACTGGATCTTAGACTCGGCTACCATCACTCGTCTGTCAGTTTGTCGTATTGTGGTGGTTTGTGTGTTGTTGCTGTGATTCTGGAAGCTATGCCATGGGTATTTTAAATACCAGTAGGGTCACCCAGAGTGAACAGGTTTCAGCTGAGTTTCTAGACCAAGAGAGACTAGGAGGAAGGAAAGATGGACTACTTTTGAATATTTAGTCACTGAAAACCTTATGAATAGCAGTGGAACACTGTCAGCACCAGAATATTGAATATTGAAACCAGATGAAGAGCACCAGAGGATGTCAGATCTAGTGCTGGGAGGTGAGCCCCTTAGGTTGGAAGGCACCTAAAATATAACGGGGAAGAGCTGCCTCCTCAAAGTAGAGTTGACCGTGATGATGCGAATGGAGTAAAGCCTTCGGGACCTTCATTTACTGATGGGGCAACTCAAAATGAAGAGAAACAGCTGCAATCACCCATTAATAATTGGTACATGGACTGTACAAAGTATGAATCTTGGAAAATTGTCAAAAAATGAAATGGAACGCATAAAGATCGATGTCCTAGTCATTGGTGAACTGAAATGGACTGGTATTGGCCATTTTGAATAAACAATCACATGGTTTACTATGCCCGGAATGACAAATTGTGCTTCCCTCAGAAAACTCTGTTAAAACAAGCAGCAGTTGCTCAGTTAGTGCTTCCTTCCAGTCACATGACTTCACAGGGAGGCCCACTACGTGTCTGGGTTGCCTGGTGATCAAGGGAGGTGCCGTTGAGTCAACAACCATGTGTGTCAGAATGGAACTGTGCTCTATAAGGTTTTAAGAAGTAGATCACCAGCCCTTCTAAGGTACTTGAGGGTGGACTCAGACATTCAATTAGCAGCCACCAAGTGCATAAAATGTTTGAATCACCCAGAGGATAAAGAAAACCTGGTCTTTTCTCCAACCATTTGTTTGCCACCATATGTGGTTTTCAAAGACCCTAGGTGAATGCAGGGGCCTGAGGTACTTGGAATGGCAGGGTCCCTCTCTCACCAGGATCTGTGTGTGCAGAGCAAGGAGACAGGGAAGTGTTATGGGTAGTGCTTGAGTCCATGGTGAGTGTGTCTCTCTACATTCATCACCTAGAAGGCTCTCAAGAAGTGGGGGCTTCCCAATCTTTATATAAAGACATCAGATTAAGTAACCTTTCAAAAATACCTAAAGTTGTTTATTATTAATGTGAAATAACCTTTTTATTTGCTCAGGATTCAAACCTGTGACTCTCTGAGTTCTAACTCCTTGTCCTTAAGCAGGAGGCTAGGCTGTTATTCTCTCTGGACATTCAAGACCTCTGTCGATGCAGAGTTACTTCCAAGGGGAAAAGCTTCTCACACAATAAGCCGAGCATTGTGCAACTTGGCAGTGTAGGAAATGGTTGCGTCTGAATCATCCTGGAGTAGTCTCCTAAAAGGCAGGCAGCATCTTGGAGGACACATCCTAGGAATCTGCATTCTAGTAAGCACCCAGCTGATTCCGATGTGTACTACAGGTAAGAACCTCTGTGTGGAACGTGTGGACATTTACTAGCTTCATTTGTAATTAGCTCTCCAAAAAACTCATTGGGAGGGGCCTCAAGTGCTCAAAAGCCCACTGTTGTATGAGAGCCCCGGGTTGAAGTGCACAGCCTATCTTCCTCTTTGCATCTGGAACTGGACTCGTGGTGACTTTATGCATAGCAGAACAAAACATTTCCAGTCCTGTGCCACACTCACAATTATTGCAGCCAATGAGCCAATCCATCTCATTGTGGATCAATATCATTCAATTTCTGCTGGTGTGTTGCTATGATACTAAACAGGTTTCAACAGAGCTTCCAGATTAAGATGGATTAGAAAAGACATGATGTCCCTGGAAAAGGACATCATGCTTGGAAAAGTAGAGGGTCATTTTAAAGAGGAAAACCCCCAAGGACATGGACTGATCCAGAGGCAGCAGCAAGATTGATACGGTGACAGTAGCACTAGGTTCAAACGTAACAACCGTGAGGATGTTGCAAGATGGGGTAGTGTTTCCTTCTGTTGTGCATAGGGTCACTATAAGTCAGAACCGAATGATGCAGAAAGCAGCAAAAAGCATGAAAAGTATATACAGGCTCACTATACCAAAAATAATTGGTCACTGTTCAACCATTTCAAGAAATAATATATGGCCAAGAAGCGATGGAACTGAAGGAAGAAGTCCAGGTTGCACTGAAGGCATTGGAGTAAAACAAGTCTCGGGGAATTGATGGAATACAAATCGAAATTGTCCAACAAACTGATTGATATAGCATTAGCTACACTCACACATCTGTACTAAGAAATTTGGAAGACAGCTACCTGGCCAACCGATTGGAAGAGATTCATTTTTGTGCTCGTTCCAAAGAGAGGTGACCCAATGGAATGTGAAAAGTCATTGAACAATATCATTAATATCACATGAAGGCAAAATTTTACTGAAGATAATTTAAAAATGGCTACAATAGTACACTGACAGGGAGGGACCAGAAGTCCAAGCATGATTCAGAGGAGCCCATGGAATCAGAGATATCATTGCTGACGTCAGGTGGATCTAGGCTGAAAACAGAGATTACCAAAAGGATGTTTACTTTGTGTTTATTGACTATGCAAAGCCTTTTGACTATGTGGATCACAAGTTATGAACAACGTTGCAAAGAATGGGTATTCCAGAACACTTAATTGTGCTCACGAGGAACCTGTACATAGACCAAAAAGCAGTTGTTAAAATAGAACAAGGGGACACTAAATGATTTAAAATTTGTGTGTGCCAAGGTTGTATCCTGTCATCATACTCATTCAATCTGTATGCTGAGCAAATAAAGCAAGAAATTGGATTGTATGAAGAAGAACATAGAGGAAAACTCATTCAGAAAACAACTTTGCTTGCTGAAAGCAAAGAGGACTTGAAATACTTACTGATGAAGATTGAAAACTACGTACGGTCTTCAGTATGGATTGCACCACAATGTAAAGAAAACAAAAATCCTCACCACTGGACCAAGAAATGACATCCATATAAATGGAGAAAAGATTGAAGTTCAAAAACTTCATTTTACTTGGGGCCACAATCAATGCTCATGAAAACAGCAGTCAAGAAATTAAAAGAGGTACTGTTGCTCTGGTAGCGTAGTGGTTACGAATTGGGCTGCAAACCTTAAGGTCAGCAGTTCTAAACTACCAGGTGCTCTGCAGGAGAAAAATGAGGCTTTCTGCTCCCGTAAAGATTTACAGCCTTGGAAATCCTGTACAGGGTCGCTATGGGTTGGAACCAACTCGATGGCACTTAACAACAACTGTTGTTAAGTGCTGTTGAGTCAGTACTGACTCATAGTGACCCTGTATAGGGTTTTCAAGGAGCGGCTTGTGAGCTTGAACCACTGACCATGGTGTTCAAAGAGACCCTGGAGTCCAGTACATTAACCCACAGTGCCACACTAGGACTCCAAAGTGAGATTCTACATTATGCAAATCTATTGTATAAATCCTCTTTAAAGAGTTCAAGAGCAAAGATGTCAGTTTGAGGACTAGGGTGTGGCTGACCCATGCCATGGTATACTCAATAATGTCATATGCATATGAAGTGAATACAGAAGATTGTAGAAGAATGCTGCATTTGAATTATGGTGCTGGAGAAGAATATTAAAAGTACTATGGGCTGCCAAAAGAACAAACAAACCTATGGTGGAAAAGTACAGGCAGAATTCTCCTTAGAAGCCAAGATGGTAAGATTACATCTCTCATACTTTTGAGACTTATTATCAGGAAGGATTAGTCCCTGGAGAAGGACATCATGCTAGGTAAAGTGGAAGGTCAGTGAAAAAGAGGAAAATCACCAAGGAGATGGATTGACACAGTGGCAGCAGCAATGGGTTTAAACATAACTATTGTGAGGTTGGCACAGGACTGGGCAGTGTTTTGTTCTGTTGTGCATATGGTCCCTATGAATTGGAACCCACTTGAGGGCACCTAACAAAAACAATAATCTTTGCAAGGTTCTCAGCCTCTAGAGGGTGTGTGTGTGTGTGTGTGTGTGTGTGTGTGTGTGTGTGTGGTTTGGGTGAAAGTTTACAAAGCCAAGTAATTTTCCATTCAACAATTTATACGTGTTTTGTTTCATGACATTATTTGTAATCCCCTCGATGTAACAGCATTTTTCCTACTTTCTCCCTGGGGTCTGCATTTCCTCTTCTAAAAGTCTTAATGCAGCCCAGCCCAGTGGCAGGTCAGTGATACGCAAACACACATGGACAGACAGTTGTGGGTGGCACCCACTGTGAGTCAGCTCGGGAAAGAAATGAAAGACGATGGAGGTGCTTGGTTCCGGGCAGAAGGCAAACACATGGAAACTGCCCCCTGCTGGTAAGGAGCAGGAGAAACCACCAGCTCCCCACCCCACCCCCACGAAGGGACACTTCCTCCTGGCAGGGGCCAGTGAGTGTGAATCACCCTGGTAGAGAGAGCCTTGGTTCTCCTGGTTGTTTGCAGGTAATACATCTGCTTCTCCCAAACACAGCTGTCCCTCCACAATGACAACAAGGGCAGGCACAGATCTTCCAGAACCCCTGATGGTGACTACACCTGGGGAACTAAACCACCTATGATGAGGTGATCAGAGACCCACTGGGACCTGCTTGGATGTTAACTTGTCACTCCACACACACACATACAAGTTCTGGTTTGGAGCTGAAGAGAAGCTAAGAGAGCAAAATGCTTTGTGTAGTCTAGGTTCTCCGTAGCAATCTATTCACTGGGCTTGAACCTGTCCAATTCTCTCCCTTCATGGACAGATAATGCTATCCAAGGCCTCCCCGTCACAGAGTGCTCTAGGGATAAACAGTATCACATGGCTGGCTGCTGCCTAGGAATGCAGCTTCTTGGCCAGCTCAGGCTTCTGAATCAGCAGTTCCATTTCTGGAAGTGGTTTGTACACCCATTCTGCCTTGAGAATTTCAAGTGTGGATCTAAGGGATACACAGGTTGGTGGTACTGGAGAAGGCAGTCATGAAAAGTTGGGACACAGGGGTTCTGAGTCTGAATCTTGCTTCTCCTACTTGGTAACTGGGTAATTAATAAGGGTATTCCATTGGTGCTGCAAACAGTTCATGTGCTTAGCTGCTAAACAAAAGGTTACAAGTTTGGGTACACCCAGAGGCATCTCAAAAGAAAGAACTGGTGATCTATATCTGAAAAATCAGTTGCTGATTTTTCTGGAGCACAGTTCTACTGGGACACACATGGGGTCGCCATGAGTTAAAATTAACTCAATGACAAGTGAGAACTCCATCATGATAGCAAGTGATAACTCTCTGAACCTCAGTTTATTCATCTGTAATATGGAAACAATACTAATAGGAGTCCTGATGTGGCGCTGTGGGTTAATGTGCCAGACTGCAAAAAGCCATTTGAACTGCAAGGTTGGCGGTTCAAGCTCACCATTGCTCCTCGGAAACTCTATCCAGGGTCGCTATGGGTCGGAACCAACTCGATGGCACTTAACAACAACAACAAGGCTTAAATGGAGTCCTGGTGTGGTGCTGTGGGTTCATGCGCCAGACTGCAAAGCCGTTTGAACTGCAAGGTCGGTGGTTCAAGCTCACCAGGTGCTCCTCAGAAACCCTATACAGGGTCGCTATGGGCCAGAACTGACTTGATGGCACTTAACAAGGCTTAAATACATTCTTTTAACAAAAATGTGAGTGACTGCTATGTGCCAGGAACCATGAAAGACTCTGGAGATATAACAGAGAAGAGAGAAAAGACAGTTCTTAAACACCCCCCAAAAGTGACTTATAGGGGCAGTGGAAGAATCCTCTATTTCCATGAACACAGGTTCAATTCCCAACCTGTGGTCTCAAGTAGAGACACCACCTGTATGTCGGTGGAGGCTCACATGCTGCTATAAAGCTGAACAAATCTCAGTGGAGCTTCTAGACTACGACAGACTAGGAAGTTACGCCTGGTGATCTACAAGGCTTCAAAAACCTCATGAAAAGCTTTCATTATTTTTTCATTCTTCTTTTTTTCCATGGAATTTTTGAGGTCTCCTTGTACTTCTAAAAAATAAGTCAATAAAAATCCTATGAATACATAGGGTCCTGGTGTGGTGCTGTGGGTTAATGTGCCAGACTGCAAAGCCGTTTGAATTGCAAGGTTGGTGGTTTAAACTCACCAGCTGCTCCTTGGAAACCCTATACAGGGTTGCTATGGGTCGGAACCAACTTGACGGCACTTCACAACAACAACAACAATCCCACTCTGCATGGATTCATCCTAAGTCAAGGGCTAGCTATATAATACCCATCAACAACAATCCTCATGGGATTTATGCCTAAATCCCATTTTATCTGATTCCATCTTATCTTCAATATACGATGCTGTTGTTTTGCTGTTATGTGCCGTCAAGTCGGTTTGGACTCATAGCAACCCCGTTTCCAAGGAGTGGCTGGTGGGTTTGAACGCCAACCCTGTGGTTCTCAGTCCAGCGCTGATCCTAATTGCGATGTTAACTGAGGTCAATGCCACCAAAGAGTGAGTGTTATCAGGAGTCTGAGCCCGGGGTTGGTTTGTGGGACCCCCGAATGAAGTCATCCTTGTGTTGACACATAAGCGTAAGGAGGTAGAACATTCCAGGTTGGTGACTGCATTTGAAATGAATGCATCCAGCAGAAAGAGTATATATTAGTTATCCATTACTGTGGAACAAATTACCCCCCAAACTGCCCTATGTTGAGAGTTAGAACATGATAGGATGTTATGGTCTCTCCTGTGATAAATTACAACCTCAATGAAGAATAAAAACTCAGTTGGGTTTCTGTGCAATCAACTCCTGTGCTACTGCTGCTGTTGCTTGCTGCCATGAGCTCTAACACACGCCAACCTTCCGTAACAACAGAACAAAACCTTGCTGGCTCCTGCATTCTCTCCTCAATCACCAGTTTACTGAGAGGCTACCAAACATGATCCCCTCCTCCAGCGACTGAAGCCTCCCAATGAGGTGCCCAAAGCAAGTGAGTCGGACAGTGTTCTGTTGTGATTAGTAGTGTTGACAATGACTAATTTTCAGAAGGAGATCACCCTAGTCCATTTTAGTCTGGAAGCTCCGCTGAAGCCTGTCCACTATGGATGACCCTGTTGGTATCTGAAATACCGCTAGTCCCGTTTCCAGCATCACAGCAACACATAAGCCACTATCCTTAAACAAACTGGCTTGGACTAATGGGAACTCGATACATACTTCTGGATTTGGTTTTCTATGTGCTCAGCCTTCTTGGTCATTTTCTCACCCCGAAATGACACTTGGGATAGTGGAGGTTTTGAAGCATCAATGCTGACTTCTGAACTTGACAGGGGAAGTGGAAATTAATGAAGCAAAGTGAGGAAGGATAGAAGAGAGTCTGTGGAGTAATTGAAAAAGCAGACAGACCATGGAAAAATTATAACAAGAAAGCCCAATTCCGCTGCAGTCCAGCGAAGCTGAAGGGATATCACGGGGGAAGGATGAGGACAGAAATCCCAAAGATCTGGGTTGGAAACAAATTAGTTTGAGTCGAACATTTCAGCTAGGAAGAAAAATGGGAACATAGAGTGGAAATCACAGCTCAGGCAATACATTTGCAGAAGTGTCAACCAGGCACAAAACGAAGAAGAATGAACCAGAAGAGCAATTGGTTTAATTTTTTAGATTAATTGTGAGCAGTCAATAACGTGGCTCACTTGGGGACACAGAAATGTCTGAGCTATGCTGAGTAATCCACTTAGGGTGGTAATTATTGTTTGCATTCATGGAATTAAGGCCACAAAAAGGTGGTTTAGAGAAAGCCCCATGGAGCGTTGGGACTCTAATCCCAGCTTTTCCACAGTCACATCTGTGCCCAGCAGCAAAGCACAGATATTGTGGTTCCTGTTCAGAGGATGAGAAGAAAAACCATTCAGTTTCTGGCTCTGGGGGTGAATCATTGCCAATTACAAAGAATTTACTTTTCCTTCCCATTTTTTTTTTTTTTAATTTGAAAATTGGTTGGGAGATTTAACAAAATTGCACCAAAGAGCAAATATAAAAATAAAAGTACATATTCTTGCCCTTAGCATCTTGTCCTGTGTGCTTGTCCCTTTGGTTGCAGCTTTGATTTTTGTTTGAAGAAAAACCACATTTGTTTTTGTATACATGAAATATGCTCCTTCTAAACAATTCAGTTAGTGCAGAAAATGCCAAAGAAGAAAGTGCAAAAATTATCCCAAATTCTACCACCCAGAACTGACCACACTTGACAAGTGAGTAGGCGTGAATACAAAGAGTCTTTCTTCGCTGATATGTGCACACGCTCTGTGAGGCTCTGCAAGGGCAGGGGTTTTGTCTGTTTCAGCAATTTAGGAACTTCCATTGCCTACAGCAGTGTCCGGCACATAGCAAGTGGCCAGTCTGTTAACAGACTGGATGGATACAGTGCTGGATCAGTCCTAGAAATATGATATTCAGGAAACTGATTTGCAGTGCCATACTTGGCCTATGGTTTATTTTTTTTCTTTTAATTGTGGTAAATAAATATGTAACAGACATTTTCCATTTCAACCATTGGTAAGTGTTAATTAAATTTTCCATGTTGTGCAATCACCACCACTATCTAGCTCCAAGCTCCAAAGTGTTCTCAACATCCTAAAGGACATTATTCATAGTAGCCCAGGTGGAAACAACCCAAGTGTCCATCAACAGATGAATAGATAAACAATTTTGATGGACACGGGTTATTTCCACCTCTCGACTGTTGTGAACAATGTTGTGAACGACTGTTGTGAGCAATGAGAATGTTTTTGAAATAGATAGTGTGGTGAAGTTCCTAGGTGGTACAGATGGGCCCTGGATGGAACAAATTTACCTAGCAGTGCTGTGAAAAAAAGGTGTGGCTATCTGCATGTGTAAAGATCACTCTATGGAGCTCAGTGCTAATCTGAGCTCTCCTCCGGAGTCCGAACAGACTCAACACCAACCGGATGGATATACATACAGGCAGTAGAATGTGGCACTAAAGGGTATGCACTGGACTGCTGATCACAAGGTCGGTGCTTCAAACCCACCAGCTGCACCACGGAAACTCTATACAGCATCACTAAGAGTCAGAACTGACCAGACAGCATGTTAACAACTAACACAGCAGGAGGAAGTGGAAAATTATATTTAATGGGTACTGAGTTTCTCTTTGGGTCAATGAAAGAGTTTTGGAACTACATGATTGCACAATTTGATGACTATCCTAACATCATTGATTTGTACACTAAAATGTTTGAAAAGGCAAAATTTTATTAGACAAAAATTGAAGAAAGGAGATGTGTTCAGTTTATGAAAAGTCAGTCAGCACCTCACCTCTGCACACATATAATCACTCACACACATAAATATCTACACACACTCATACACACACCCACACACATGCATACACACTCACAGCCACACACAGATATATACCCATACACGTATACACATACACTCACACTCATACACACACTTAGACACATACACGCAAACATACACATATACACTGTCAGTTTGAACCAAAAGGTCAGTAGTTCAAACCCACCAGCTGCTTCTTGGAAACCCTATACAGGTTGCTATGGGTTGGAACTGACTCGACAGCACTTAACAACAACAACAAGACATATACTCATAGAAACACACACACGCGCACGCACACACATATACACAAATATGCACCCACCCACACATACACACAATCACACGTATGTACTCCTCCTCCATCCTTGAAAGCCTCCCCTTTGCAGGTAGCTGGGACACATTTTAAGCAGCTTTCCAAAATGAGAGTACAAAATATCAATCTGGATACATAATTTTTTGGGAGTATCTGTTTGTTTGTTTTTAAAAATGTTCATTGAAAACAAAACAAAATAAAGATACAATGAAGGAATATTTCTTTCCACCCAGTCAACACTTGGCTACGAACGATGTTCTCATTCTGGGTTCTAAACTTTCTCTGGTGGCATAGTGGTTTAAGAGTGGAGCTGCTAACTTCAAGATCAGCAGTTTGAACCCACCAGTCACTCTATGGAACAAAGATGAGTCTGTCCGCTCCTGCAAAGACTCATGGTCTAGGAAGCTCTGTGGAACAGTTCTACTCTGTTCTGTAGTTGGAATCAACCCGATGGCAGTGAGTTTTGGTTTGTCTTCTGTTGTTGTTGTTAAGTGCTATGGAGTCAGTTCTGACTCATAGTGACCCTGTATAGGGTTTCCAAGGAGCAAATGGTGGGTTTGAATAGCCAACGTTGAGGTAAGCAATCTAGTGCTTACCCTATAGCGCCATACCAACACTTGTTTTACATGAGTGGGAATACTAGAACCACTTAATGAGAGTGCTACAATATTTAAAATCCGTGAAGCATCTACTTTCTTCTAATAGCAGCATCATCCTCGTCCTATAATGCCTGCATAGTTTAACTTTACAAAAAAAAGGACCACAGCATACACAAAGCACTTGTTATTTAAAGATGTAACTCTTTCCTGACCCTCTCTCCATGGGTATATGGATGGGTGGCACCCTTTTTAAACAACTCTATAGTACTCCAGCCTCGGAAATGCTCTTAGGGGGTCGCTACGAGTCAGAACCGACTCCACAGCACATAACCACCACCACCATTACGACACTCCAGAGTTTATAAGCTACTATTTATTTCTTCAGAATCACTGTGTGGTACAAATGATTACAGCACTTGACTGCTAACTGACAGGCTGGATGTTGACCTAGAGACTCTGGGAAGAAAGGTCTGGCAATCTACTTCCAAAACACCAGTCACTAAAAACCTTAAGGAGCACAGTTCTCTCTGACCCACATAGGACCGCCACGAGTTGGAATCAACTTGATGACAATAAGCATATATTCATCGGCTCAACCTGTCGATGGACTGATGGACTATTAGGGTGTCAGTGGACTTTTCCTATAAACAAAAAAATTAAGACTGTCTTGGATACAAATTCCTACAAAATCTACTTAGTATTTCTGGACACCTAGAAATGTGCTGAAAATCTGAACAGATGTCACCAAGATGTGTTTCAAAGAAAAGCTGTACAGAGTCACATGCAGCTGTTATGAGAATGGCTGACTACAGGGGCCACATCTGGCCAATGCACAGTGATGTGTCAGTGCAGAACTGTGCTCAAAAGCTGATTTTTTGGAGGTAGATCACCACGCCTATCTTCTGAGGCACTTCTGACTGAACTTGAACCTCCAACCTTTGAGTTAGCACTGAGTCTCCGATTCTCCACAAGAAGTACCATTAAAACCACCCCTCCCAGCCCTCTTGCACCCTGGAGTACCCTTGGAAAAGGGTGCTATCTACAATAGAAGTGAATGTCCACATATAGGTTACACACACAAAGGCAAAGGCCCAGCTCAGAACTCAAACACAATGGCGAACAACTCCAAGGGCCGCCAAAGTCATCCACTGAGAAAAACACTTTCAAACGTTAAGATGAGGCAGCAAGAGAAAAGAGGAAAGATCCTCGTGTGAGTGAAGGGCAGTCTTTAACAATGATAAGAAAAGCAAAGATGAGGAATGAAAAGGACATTGCGCAGAAAGTTAAGCCAAAAAAAAAAACGTTCTAGGCGCTTGAGGAAGGGAAGGTCAGTAAGGGAAGATCAACTGTCAGCATCAACTAACAGAAGTCATTGACCGACTGCACATGTGTAGCCCTAAATTAAATTTCGGCCTGGTGTGGTGCTGTGGGTTAATGCACCAGACTGCAAAGCCCTTTGAACTGCAAGGTTGGCAATTCAAGCTCACCAGCTGCTCTTCGGAAACCCTACACAGGGTCTCTAGGGGTCAGAATCTACTCCACGACACTTAACAACAACATGATAATGAAGCAAGCTTCAGAAGGAGACAAGACCCTTTGGGGACAAGAAAGAGAACCTCTCAAAGGAATCAGAGTCACTGTTGCATTTGTCAACCAAGAAAAGCACATTAGGGGGTTTTTAGGCGTTTGGGATCTGGTTATGAATTCTGAGGACAGCTCAGATTAAAATCACGCGGTCCCGAAGACTTGCCCCAAAACTGGAGCTAGAGTTAGGAGTTAGGAGCAAGAGAAGGACACAGAATCTTTCTCCCTTCAAAGTACATCTGCAGCAGGTGGGCATGTCACAAGATGCTGTCTTCCCACTGGCCTGAGACACGTCTCTCCAATTCCTCACATCCAGGCAGGGAAGTCTGCCAAGAACTCTCTCCATTCTCGCTAGCCCACTCCATTCCAATCCCTCTGACTTCCTGTCTTGTCAAACTCAGGGTAGGGGCTTCGCCCTGGTTGTTGTCTCTGCAGAATGCCTGTCCTCAGTACTGGCACACCTTTCCTCCTATTCTTGTCTTTACTGGAATGTTACCTTCTCAGAGAAGGGCATGTTGACCACTCCTTCAGATTGTACAATTCTTCCTTCCATCCCTTTGTCCCACAGCTCCTATCACCTCCGTGTTGTTGTTGCTGTTCAGTACCATCAAGTCAGTTCCTACTCATAGCAGTCTTGTATAGGGTTTCAGAAGTTATAAGTCTTTCTGGGAACAGAAAGCCTTATTTTTCTCCTTCAGAGCATTTGGTGGGCTCGAACTCAGAGCTTGTGGTTTGCACTCCAGTGCTTATCCTCTGCCGTCACCATGCACCCTTATCACACCGTAGCACACCCCTTATTTCTTTTATCACTTGAATTCTTCCTCTAGAATCTAAGCCCCAAAAGCCCTAAGGGGATTTTAAAAATTTGTTTTACTCCCTGTTGTATCCCCAAAGGGGCTTGGTGGTGCTGTAGGGTAAGCACTGGACTGCTAACCACAAGGTTGGCGGTTCAAAACCACCAGCTGTCCCACAGGAGAAATAGGCTGTCTGTTCCTAAAGATTTACAGCCTCTGAAAACCTATACAGGTGAGAACATATGCGGGGTCATTATGGGTCAGCCTCACTTCAGTGGTAGTGGCTTTGGTAATACCAATGTCTAGAACAGCAAAAACCAACCTGGACACACAGTAAAAACTAAACATGAAAAACAAAACAAAGCAAAAACAAAAAAGAAACAGTTGCCACCCTGTCAGTTTCTACTCATGAAGACCCCGTGTGTGTCAGAGTAAAGCTGTGCTCCATAGGGTTTCCAATGGATGATTTTTCTTTTAGAAGAGCATCATTTCTTTCAAGATGCCTCTGGGTGGAGCCGAACCTACAACCTTTCCATTAGCAGCAAGCACATTAATCCCTTGCATCCCTCAGTGGTCTCAGCACAGAGTGGGCACACAACATATATTTGCTGAGAAACACGATGGGTTTATAAATGAATAATGGTGGTGGGTGTGTGCCACCGAGTTGGTTCATATGCATAGCTATCCCGTATTGGGTTTCTGAGGCTGTACATCTTTACAACGCTATCAGGACTCCTTAATAATTTAATAATAATAATAGCAATAAATGAATGCCACAACTGTAATTAAAGTAATAGAGAATTCTTTAATTAATTTGACAAAGATTTATCTTACCTGTAAGTTACCATACTGTATGTTGGCACAGTCCCAACCTTGCAGAAGTTGAGTCCAGTGGGAAAGACCAATGTGTGGACAGATATGTGAGACTGTGGGGAGACTATGGCGGCAGGGGGCAGTTGCAGGCTCCTATTATTTCCTATTGGAAACTGAAGCTACGCTCAGGGGCTCAGACAACCTGTGTCTACACCCAAACGTGGTCTGTAAAGTTGGGTAACGTTGACCTCAACCTTTCTCATGTAACTCGTCAACCCACTCCCTCCTTTCACGCGTATTCTGGGGAACTTTCTTGCCTCCACCACAATCCCCCCAAATCTAGACCTCCGCCCAGTCCTATGAGAAAGTCAAAAGGAAAGGGGTGACGTTCAGTGACATCAGAGTTACACGAAACCCTTTAATCTGTCAATTCCTCTGCTGCTTTCAGAAAATTGCATCTATGGAGAAGGCAGGGACATTCGCCACTGAAGGACTGAGCTTCTGCAAAACTTACATGGCTGAAAACCAAGGGGCAGAAGAGCCCAAGTATTTAACAGCCGGCCTAGGAGCAGCATTAAGAGTAACCTCGGTGTGGTTGTTGTTTTTGTTAAGGTGCTTAGCAGTCGATTCTGACTCCTGACAACCCCACGTACAACAGATTGAAGCACTGCCCTACAACGTCCTCATGTCATTGCTGTGTTTGAAGCCATAGTTTCAGCCACGATGTCAGTCCAACTCCTCAAGGGGCCTCCTCTTTGTCACTGACTCTCTGTGTTACCGACCCTGACGGCCTTCTCCAGGAATTGGTCCCTCCAAATACCATGTCCAAAGTACAAGAGATGAAGTCTCACCACCCTTCCCTTCTACGGAGTATTCTGGTTATACTTCTTCTAAATTTACTCTTTTCTGGATGTTTGTTTATTTAGGTGCTGTGGAGCTGGTTCGGACTCACAGAGACTCTGTGCACAACATAACGAAACACTGCCCAGTCTTGTGCCAACCTCACAATTGTAATGTTTGAACCCACTGCTGCTGCCACTGTGTCAATCCATCTCATTGGAGAGCTTCCTCTTTTTCACTGACCCTGCGCTTTACCAAACATGATGTCCTTCTCCAGGGACTGGTCCCTCCTGATAGTATGTCTGAAGTATGAGTAATGAGGTTTCACCATCCTGGCTTCTAACAAGCATTCTGGCTGTTAGATTTGTTTGTACTCTTAATATCTTCTCCAACGCCATAATTCTGGTCTTGGGTCAATATACTAGTCCAACATATGAAGTCTATTTTTGAAATGGTCTCTAAATTCAGGTGGGACATACTGAAGATCAAACTTTAGCTCTCATGCACTTGTTCTGATTTTCTTCAGTTTCAAGTTGAACTGGCATATGAGCAACTGTTAGACTGTTCTGAAGTCAGCCCCTTGCTTGGTCTGACTGGTAACACTGCGCTTCTCCACAGTCTCTTCCCACAGATGTAGTCGATGTGAATGGTTGTGTGTTCTATCTGGTGAGGTCCACCGCTTATGGTGCTGAAAAGAGGAATTTACAATGACTGGGTGTTGACACTGTAAAAGTCTATCATGTAATTTCCTATGTCATTTCTACCATTAAGGTCATATTTTCCAACTACTAATCCTTCTTTGTTTCCAACTTTCCTATTCCAATCACCAGTATTTATCAATGCATCTTGATTGCATATTTGAATGCAATTTCAGACTGAAGAAGCTGGTAAAAATCTTCAGATTCTTCATCCTTGACATTAGTGGTTGGTACATAAACTTAAACAATAGTCATATTAACTGATCTTCTGTGTAGGCATATGGATAGTATCTTATCCCTGACAGAGTCGTACTTCAGGATAGATTTTGAATGTTTTTTTGGACAATGAATGCAAAGCTGTTCCTTTTCAATTTGTCATTCCTGACATGGTAAATCATACAATTATCCAACTCAAAATGGCCAATGCCAACCCATTTCAGCTCACTAATGCCTGGGATAACTATCTTTAAGTATTCCATTTCATTTTTGACTACTTCCAATTTTTCTTGATTGATACTTCGTATATTTTATGTTCTGAATATTAATGGGTATTTGTAGTGGTATCTTCTCATTTTTAGTTATGTTACAACAGCATATGAAGGCCCCAACAGCTGTGTTCCATCCACATCATGACGGCCAATTGTATTTTGAGGAGGAAGCTCTTTTCCAGTCATATTTTGAGTGCATTTCACCCTGCGGGGTGAAAGCACTATTATCAGGCGATGCTCTGCTGCTATCCATAAGGTCTCCACTAGTCAATTTTGGGTCCCTTCCAACTTGGCACTGGGACTGAGCACTGCACTGACTGCGAGATTGGTGGTTCAATCCCACCAGCTGTTCTGTGGGAGAAAGATGAGGCTGTGTGTTCCTGTAAACATTTACAGTTCCCGGAAATTCCAAGGAACAATTCTACTCTGTTCTATATCCGGTCACTATGAATTGGAATCGACTTTTTGCAATGGATTTGGTTTTGGTTCCCAAGCTGAGGGGCTCGTGTTTCAGCACTATCTAAGACGATGTTCCACTCCTATCTATGCGGGCTGCACTGGCCAGTTTTTTTTCTGAAGTTGAATACCAGGTTCTTCTTCCCAATCTCTGTTAGTCTAAAGCTCTGCTGAAGCCTGCCCACTGTGGATGACCCCACTGGTATTTGAAATACTGTGGCCTAGATTCTCAGCATCTCAGCAACACGGAAGTCACCCGAGAGAGACAAGCTGACCGATGAGTGGAGGAAACTCAATGTTAGGGATATATAAAAAGGGAGAATGACAATAATTCTGAGGAAATTATTCTTGCAAGAGCCCAAATTTGTGAAAATTGTCAGCAATTCTCCTCCTTTTATTACAACAAAGGGGATATTGTGATAGACTGAAATCCTCCAAAAGAGTGCTGTCCCCGGGAGGGGCTCAGCCTGCCGGGCTGGGGAAATTAGGTAGGGCCTATTTGAAAAGCAGATAATTAAGGGGCCATACAGAAAGCTGAGTGGAGCCAAGAGGGCACACTGTCTACCACTGTTTGCACTCATGCCAAGCAGGGAAGCAAAGGCAGTGGCAGCAGAAACCAGAGGAACATGGGCACTTAAGGGTAATGAACGACATTTTTTTAATATACCGAGACGCAGAATAAACCATTAGGAGTGGTGGCAGCGTGGGCAGCTGAGAGGCAGAGTGTACATCAAAATTGCATCCTGGAGGATGTTTGCATCTTTGTGCTCAGCCTGAGGGTGGTGACCAGCAGCTAATGCTATCAGACTGAGGAGGGTAGCCAGACTCAGCTGAGCACTGCCCAGTGTCTGACCGCATCCCTGGCCTCTGACCCGAGGGACTGGAAGACCTAGTTCTGTCCTGCATCTATTCTGAACTACAGGCTGAGCGTGGCAGGCAAAACGGCAGCAGCCAGACATGCATTTCTAGAGACGTGAAGCCCCTTTCTGAGTCCTTGGGTGGTACAAATGGTGAACTAGTCCACTAATAACCAAAAGGTTGGCAGTTCCCATCTACCTGGAAGTATGTTGGAAGAAAGGCCTGGCTAGCTAAGTCTAAAAAGTCAGCCATTGATCACCATATGCCCCTAAAACTATTGCTCTGAGATCATCTTTAAGCCTTAAACCAAAAAAGTTCTCCTGATGCCTTTGTAAGAACCAGACGATAGTTCAGTTTAATGAGTAAAAGATTGTGCTCTTAAGAACAAGCTGAATGGTGTTAACCTGACAACAGCGACTTGAAAGATGAGATAGGAAACTCGGCAGGCAGTGAGTTTATGTTAAAGGGAGAGGAACAATTCAAAAAGGAGGGTGAGTTGGGTGCACAGCTGGAAGAATGTAGTCAAGGTCACTTAATTGTGCCTGCAGAAATGGTTGAATTGGTGTATGTTTTGCTGTGTAGATTCTCAACAACAAAATAAATCATATGGAAAAAAAATTCCCATGGAGTACAGTTCTACTCTGCACATACATGGGGCCACCAGGAATTGGAAATGACTTAATGGCAAATGGTTTGTTGTTGCTTCTGCTTTTGCAGCATGTGCACAGTGGAAGCACATACACTTTGGGGTCAGAAGATGTGGTGTTACCTTTGGCTTGGAGGCCCTGACAAACTGTGAGGTCCTAGACAAACGAAACTTCAGAAACATTTCCATGCCAACCTTGCAGGGGTAAACTGCTTATAGAACATCTGTGATCGGGTGTATGGGGTAGTGTAGGCATGCAAGGGTGACAGAGACAAACCAAGGGTGCCTGTGGGAGAGTGGACAATCAAAAAGGTACCCTCTCACCTGGGGAAGGGGCCACTCGGCTGTGTCCTGAAGGAGAGGACATTCCAGAGGGAGGAAGTGGCATAGGACTATTCTCAGAGAGGGCATTGCACCCGCTGGCTGCCTCTCTTCTTGGAGGAAAGCTGGCATGGAGCCCTCAACTTGTGCAAAAGATTGAGCCAAACAAAGCAAGACAGGGGCTGCATGTGAAGACACCGGAATCCTCATCATTGGCTGATGGGGACATAAAATGGTACAGCTGCTACGGCTAACCAGTGATCCAGCAATTCCACTCCTAGGGATGTAGTCAGAAGACTGGAAAGTGAAGGAACTTAAACAGATATATGTACCCCAATTGCAGCACTATTCACAACATCCTACATGTGGAAGCAACCCAAATGTTCATCAACAGATAGATGGATAAGGAAGAGGCATAGACACACACTGGAGTATTATTCAGCCAGAAAGAGACATGAAGCCTTGATGCACACCACACTGTGGATGAAGCTTGAAAACACAATGCTGCGTGAACTCGGTGTTACAAAACGACCAACACTGTCTGATCTCACACATGAAATATCTAGAGTAGGCGAGTACACAGAGACATAAGTAAGTTCATTCGTGCATACCTGAGCGGGTAGAAGAATGGTAAAGGAGGACACAGAGCCTCAGTTAAAGGTGAAAAAGAAAGAGAGGGAGGGAATGAGGAAGGAAGGAAAAGAAATGTGGGAGCAATGAAGAACAGAGTCATTTTGGGGGCTGGACAAGAGGGTCAGAGGTACTTCATTCAGTCCTTTGCCCTCCCCTAGAAGCTTCATAAAGTACAGTTTTCAGAGTAGGACCAAAAGGAGAAGATCAAGGTTACCTGGGGGTAGCAGAACAAGCAGGAAAGAAAGGCTGTAGTCAAACCAGTGAAACGCCAGGCTAGGTGCTCCGGGAGCAGCAGGCTTGATGACCAGAGCACCCAGCTCACAGAGGTGCTACTGCAGAGTTAATCTAGCCGCCAGAGCCAGGATGGATTAGCAGACAGGGCTGCCGGCAGGGAGGTTATTGCAATGGGCCAAGGGAAGGATTATCGGGAGCGGATTCCCGGGGTGGGCAGTGGGAATGGAAATGAAGAGATGTGAAAAAAAGATTGGAGAGGTAAAAAAAAAAAGTCAACAGAACTGATTGCATGTCCTCGAGTAAGGGAGAGGGAGGAGTGAAGGGTGCCCTGGAGGATTCTGGCAAAGGGAATGGGCTTTTACAGAGAACACCGCACAGCCCCCATGCAGAATGTCTGGGGAAACTCTGCTCTTGATGACTACCTACGCAGTCACTCTGTGAACAGGAAATCCTGGGTGAAGAAATGCCTCCCAGCAAAACTTGTGTGGGCACAGAACACATGTACATGCATGTGTGTGCACACACAGCATGCAGGAACACAGAAACACACACACTTCAAAGAAAATAAGTGGAAACTGACATGTAAATATTGTTGCAACTCTTTGATTAACCCCATGGTATGTCTGCTCTTAAAACCCTTCTGATGAAGAACTCTGAACCTTTCAACATTCTAAGGGAAAAGTCATTTCCGTTTATTTGCTGACAGGATAAGCATGGGACTGTTAACTGAAAGGATGGTGGTTCAAACCCACCAGCTGCTCCTTGGAAACCCTACATACAGGGTGGCTATGAGTCGGAACTGACTTAATGGCACTTAACAACAACAATAATGGCTTGATCAAAGACCTGCAGGTGGAGCTGTGTTCATCTAAGTCCCTAGAAAACACCCCAATCAGTGCCTAGTGCAAGGCTGGAGATGGCTTGGCTTCAAGGTTCAGGAACAAGAATTCAGCACCTTGTTAGCTGCCGTGGCCTGGGTCTCCATGGTGGAGATTTGGAGCTTTTTAAATGAGATCAAGCTTCATTGTTCGGAAAGGTCTTTTAAATACTGACTTAACCCAAAGAGAAAAGAAAATGAAGCTGACATACTTTTAGTTCAATCAGAAAAATGGTTCCGACCGTACATTTGCTACTGAGCCTTCCAGGTAAAGGGAAAATATCAACCTGAATTAGCCTCTAAGAAGTGATCTGGTCCTTGGAGGAAAATGTGCTTTCGAGATGGGAAACATCCATTACTGATTTATCTGCCAGCCCTGTTCTCCGAGGCCCCTTCCAAAGATAATTCAAGTATCACTTGCTCCAGACAGCAACACCATGAGCAGAGAAAACCGCTCCATCCTCAGACCAGGCCAGGCTTTGAAACCAAATGACACTGTGTGCAAACTTAGCACGCAGATTTCCTGTGGAAGAAAAATCCTAGAGACCGAGACTGGGTCCGTCCCATCAAACTGTGAGATCTCAGAAGGCTGGGAGTGTGTGGAAGGTGGCAGTCAAGAGTGATGTTCCCTAAGTCTTTGACCTTTCCTGACTAGATCACTGTTAGCTGCCATCTAGTCTGCTCTCAACCTGGGGTGACCCCATGTCCAAAGAGAAGAAATGCTGTCCAGTCCTGCACCATCCCCATGACTGGTTGCAGTCCATCAAATCTCTGGACTCCTCCATAGCTGAAGCACAGGCTGATTTTCAGAAGCAGATTGCCAGGCCTTTCTTCCTACTTCATCTTAGTCTGGAAGTTCTGCTGAAACCTGTTCAGCATCAAAATTTAGTGGTTAGGAGTACAGATTCTGGATCAGACTCGCTGACGCTGTCACGCACTAGCTGTGTGATCTCGGGGAAGAAACTTGACCTCTCTGGACATCAGTTTCCTTATCTGTAAAGTGGGATGCTACTGGTACTTACAAGGTTACTGGAAGGAATCAAAGAGCTAATTTTTATATAATGCCTCCTATGAACCAGGGGTTCTAAGTGTTAGCTGTTAGTACTATTTTGTGGTGGGGAGGAAGGTGGTATGAGGGTAGAATGCAGCAGGTACTGTGGTCATGTGCTAAAGAGAAAAAGTACAGGACTAGAAGTCAGGTGGAAAATGCTCAGCCAGGGTCACCTGATGCTGGACAAGTCACAAGTCCTCATGAGTCTCTGTGCACACATCTTCAAAACAATGACGATGATCTGACCAGCCCTGCTTACCTCTCCTGCTGGGAGGATGTGGTGACAGGAGTGGCCCACAGACACTTTGTAAACCATGATGCATCTGATATCAGTTAGTTATTGGTAAGGGCTCCTGCTGTCCTTAAGTGCCTCGGCGTGGATTCTGACTTTCATCAACACCATGTGACAAAGAACTGCCCTGTCGGGCTTAGCAAGCTGTAATCTCTGTGGGAGCAGATTGCCAGCTCTTTCTTCCATGGAGCTCCTAGGTGGGTTGAAACCATCAACCTTTTGATCAGTACTCCCAGGGCTCCTATTGGGAAGCTCAGGAGTATGAAGGACCAGCAGGGGTGTGTCTGCCAGCAGAGAAGAGAGGTGGCAAAGGCTGCTCTGAAAGGGATCACACTAGAAGCCCCTGGATTGGAGGTGGTGGCAATTGTGTGCCATCGAGTCGGTTCTGACTCATAGTGATCCTGTATAGGGTGGTGGTGGTGATAAGGTGCTGTGAAGTCAGTACCAACTCATAGCAACCCTGTGTAGGGTTTCCAAGGCTGTAAATCTTTATGAGAGTAGAAACCCTCATCTTTCTCCCATGGAACGGCTGATAGTTTCGAACTGCTGACCCTGAGGTTAGCAGCCTGACTCGTAACCACTACACTACCAGAGTTCCTTGTGTATATGGTTTTCTTGTATACATTTTTACAGTACAAAGGCTCATCTTTCCCTCATGGAGCAACTGGTAGATTTGAACTACTGACCTTGCAGTTAGCAACCCAACTCGTAATCTACTACACTACCAAGGTTCCTCAGAAGATCCTGGGTAAAGTGGGGAAAAACAAAACCCAAAATCATTTAAAAAAGGGCCAGGCTTACTGGTCAGAGGCTTGTGGCATCCCCAAGAATATGGTCCTTAGTCACCCTTCTCGTCTGGAACTAAACTCTGCCCATAGCTCAATCTTCCCTCTACCAAGAGATAGAGCTATAAGAGGCTAAATACCACAAGTGGAGGGCAAACATCACAGAAGAACCAACCATTAGAGATCAAAAGGGTAGCTTTACCCAAGGATGAGTTCAGAAGGATTAGGAAAGATGGAGGAATGAAAACAGGAAGAATTGGATGAGTGATGTTACATTGATAGGATTGTAATCAATGAAATGAAACTAAATGTGTCTGAATTGTGGAATGCAAACCTGATGATCAGCTCTGTAAACTTTCACTCAATTAATAATAAAAGTTTTAAAAAACATCACTGCCTCGCCTAGAAACCCTACTGGGCAATTCTACACTGTCACTGTGGTCACTAGGAGTCGAAGCCTGTTTTGATGGCACCTAACAACACCACCACACTTTCCCACAACAAAACGTTTTAAAAACCAGGAAGGGTGATAAGAATCCCTCCCCAACATCTCACCATGACATCCTTAAAAACCACATTCTAGAAACGTGAAGAATTATATGAGCGTCTCATACCAGTCCTAAAATGAAGAAAACAAAACTAGACTCTGGGCTGGCATCACAGCCGTGACCCCCCAGCTGCCCTGACTCCCCTGTGTTTCTGCATCCATGAGCTGGGGATAGCGACAGAACCCACATCAGAGGATTGCAGTCATAAATAAATGAGATCATTCATGCCAAGTCCTTAGATCAGGGCCGGGCTTACATGCTGCCTACTACTGTCATTTAAGAGCTCTAAGGAGCTCTGGTAGCGTAGTGGTTACGAATTGGGCTGCAAACCGCAAGGTCAGCAGTTCAAAACTACCAGTGGTTCCGTGGGAGACAGATGAGGCTTTCTGCTCCCGTAAAGATTTACAGCCTCGGAAACCCCGTACAGGGTCGCTATGAGTCGGAACCGACTCCACGGCACACAACAACAACAAGTGGCTCAGTACTAAGCAAAAGATCAGTGGTTCAAACCCACCAGCCGCCCCACGGGAGAAAGATCTGTCAATCCGCTTCCACTGGAGATACTATGGGACAGTTTTACTTTTGGTTGCTATGTTATTATGTTGTTGTTGTTGTTAGGTGTTTTGGAGTTAGTCTAGACTCACAGCAACCCAACACACAACAGACTGAAACACTGCTTGTTCTTACCTCACCTTCACAATTGTTACATTTGAGCTCATTGCTGCTACCATTGTATCAATTCATTTCCTTAGTGGTTTTCCTCTTCTCCACTATCTACTTTTCAAAGCATGTTGTCTTTCTCCATGAACTGGTCCCTTCTGATAATATGTCCTAAGTATGAGAGACAAAGTCTGCATTCTATTTCTTACAAGACAGATCTGTTTGTTCTTCTGGAAGTTTACAGGACGTTTCAGTATGCTTCCCCAACACCATAATTCAAATGCAGCAATTCCTCTCTGAACTGCCTTATTCATTGTCCAACTTTCACAAGATTATGAAGTAATCTTGGATCAGGCGCACCTGTCCTTGAAATGCTATCGTTACTCTTCAACACTTTAAAGAGGTCTTGAGCAGCAGAGCTGCCTAATGCAATCTTGATTTTTTGACTGCTCTTTCCATGAGTGTTGATGGCTGATCCAAGCAACATGAAGTCTTCAATAACTTCAACCTTTTCTCTATTTATATGGCTGTTGTTCATTGTTCTAATGGTGAGGATTTTTGTTTTCTTTCATTGAGGTACATCCTCAATACCAATACCTCAATACCAAAGGCTGGGATCTTTGATCTTCATCAGTAAGTATTTCAAGTCCTCTTCGCTTTCAGCAACAAGGTTGTATTGTCTGTATATTGAACATTGTTAATGCGTCTTCCTCTAATCCTGATGCCTCGTTGTTCTTCATATAATCTAGCTTCTTGGATTATATGCTTGAATACAGATTGAATAAGTACGGTGAAAGAATGCAACCCTGGTGCACACCTTTCCTGATTTTAAACTATTCAGTATTCCCTTGTTCTGTTCTAATGATTGCCTCTTGGTCTATGTACAGATTCCTCATGAACCTGATTGTGTTCTGAAATATTCACTCTGTGCAATGTTGTCCATAGCTTGTAATGATCCACATAATTGAAGCCTTTGCGCAGTCAATTAAGCACAGGTAAACAATTTTTTTCTGGTATTCTCTGTGTTCAGTAAGATGCACCTAACATCAGCAATGATATCCTTAGTTTCGCATCCTCGTCTGAATCTGGCTTGAGTTTCTGGCAGTTCCATGTCTATATACTGTTGCAATCACTTTGGAATTATCTTCTGCAAATTTTTGCTTGCATGTGATATTAAGACTATTATTATCCAATGATTTCCGCAGTTTGTTGGGTCACCTATCTTTGGAATGGGCACAAATAACCATCTCTTCCAACTGGTTCGCCATTGTCGCTATGTTGTTGATAGGTGCCATCGTGTCTGTTCCGACTCATTGTGACCCTGCCCTATATAGAGTTTCTGAAGAGTAGCTGGTGGGCTTGACCTGCTGACCTTGTGGTTTGCAGTCCAGTGCTGATCCTACAGCGCCACACTAGGAGTCCCTAGAAAATATTTCACCAACTAATTTGGGGCTTTTAATTGTTATTACTGTTATTCTTGGGAGTCCTGGTGTGGCGCTGTGGGTTAATGCACCAGACGGTAAAGCCCTGCGAACTGCAAGGTCAGTGGTTCAAGCTCACCAGCTGCTCCTAGGAAACCCTATACAGGGTCGTTATGGGTCAGAATTGACTTGATGGCACTTAACAACAACAACTGTTATTCTTGGAGTCCTGGTGCGGTGCTGTGAGTTAATGTGCTGGACTGCAAAGTGGATCTGAATTGAGAGATCAGTGGTTAATGCTCACCAGCTGCTCTCTGGTAGGAATCAACTGGACAGCACTTAACAACATTGTTATTCTTATTCCTCAAACAGCCTGTAGGGGGCAGGCCAGAACGTTCCCTTTCAATGCAGCCACACTGCACTTTAAATAAACTCTTCCGCATCCATCCAGCATCCTACTGGGACAGTTTCAAATGTGCTTTCTTTTACCCAAAGAGTAGGGGCAGTGGTGGTCAGGTGGACCTCGTGCTAAGCCAGCAGAGATTTGGGTGTTGCTATGATGCTGAAGAGGTTTCAGCAGAGCTTACAGATTAAGTCAGAGTAGGAAGAAAGTCCTGGCAACCTGCTTCTGAAAATCAATGTACATGCAATCACCATGAGCTGGGGACCAACTCCACGACAATTAATAACAATCCAAAGAGTCAGCAGACCAGTACATACTGACACCTCTCTCTTCCTAGTGGCTGTGGTGCTTAAGGCCAGGGTGGAGGGGTGGGGCTGGGGGCCTGAGGCTGTTCTTACTGACAGTGCCCTCCCTCCTCAAGACTTCCCTGAAGTGAGGGGAAAGAGCACACGTGAGCGGAGTAGGCGTCTGCTGTCACCACAAATGCCCCTGACCCCATGACACCAGGCGCCTTCAGTATGTCATGAATGTGACCAGGTGGCTCTAGACCAGGCAGCCAGGCTGACACACCAGCTTCTTAGGAATGTTTTTTTCTGATCTTTGCATTTCTTTAATACTGCCTCTCTAACGACTGCCTGAAAGAATCCCGTGTAAACCAACTGCCCAGCTAACTGAAAACAAGGAGGCTTTAACATCCTGAACCTGCTCTCAGTGAGGTACCACCAGGCACCATCAAGTGTCCAAACAAAGGGCAGTGACAGCACTAACTTGGGAGCTGGACTAAAGTGTGGGGACAAACCAAAACTAGCATGAGGGAAACTAATGGCTCAGGCTTGGCCCTGGGCAATCTCAACTGGTCAGTCCCAGAAGACTAGGCTTATTGTTGTGAGCTACTGTTCAGTCAGTTACAGATTCATGGTGACCCTGTGCACAATGGGACAAAATTCTGCCCAGTTCTGTGCCGTCTCCATGACCGGCAGCAGATGGAACTTTTGGGATTCATAAGGTTTTCTCATTGGCTGTTTTTTGAAAGGACATCACCAGGCCCTTCTTCCTAGTCTGTCTTAGTCTGGGGGTTCTACAAGAACCTGTTCAGTATCATAACACCACACAAGCCTCCAGGGATGACAGCTGGTAGCTGAGCATAAGGCCCTGGCCAGGAATTGAACCCGATTTCCAGCACTGGCGATGAGAAGTCTGTCATGGTACCACCACTTCCCCTGAGGGTAAAGTCTTGGGTAGATAAGAAGACAGGTATAAAAGTAGTAAAGTGGACCTAATAACACTTATTCCCTAGGATGTCAAGTGTCACAAAGTGACATAGTGTCTTTCAGTCTTGGCATTGTTATTTTGGGCTGGTTAAAGGAGCTCTGGTAGCGTAGTGGTTACGAATCGGGCTGCGAACCTTAAGGTCAGCGGTTCGAAACTACCAGCTGCTCCACGGGAGAAAGATGAGGCTTTCTACTCCCGTAAAGATTTACACCCTCGGAAACCCTGTACAGGGTCGCTATGGGTCGGAACCGACTCGACGGCACTTAACAAAAACAACAATTCTCATTGGTGGACTCCTAGTGTGGCGCTGTAGGCTAAGGCATCAGACTGCAAAGTCGTTTGAACTGCAAGGTCGGTGGTTCAAGCTCACCAGCTGCTCCTTGGAAACCCTATACAGGGTCGCTACAGGTTGGAATTGACTCGACGGCACTTAACAACAACCACAATAACAATTCTCATTGTAGGGTCTGTCCTGTACACTGCAGGGTTCATGAAGCCAGTAACTCCCCTCCCCAAATTGTGACAAAAATGTCTCCAGATATTGCCAGGTGTCCTGTGAGGGACATCTTAAAGTGCTCCCAGTTGGGAACCATTGAGTTACTGTAAAATAAGCAGGCACAATGCCAACTCCATAAATGACAGCAGTCAGCATGTAAATGAAGGTGCTCTTACAGACTGAAGAGAATCCGGAGCAATTGTGTACCGGGGAAAACTGCAAAATGCCCCCAACTCTTCACCCCTGGGTTTGGCCATGTGCTTTGCTCTGACCAACAAGATGCTAACAACCATGTCACAAGCAGAGGCGTGACAACACACGTGCAATTAAGCTTCTCTGTCTTGCACATATGTGGTTGCCATGAGAACAAGCACAGGCTAGCCAGCCTGCAGAAGGACAGAAGAGACTTGGAACAGAGCCTAGCAATCCCAGTTACCCCAGTTGAAAGTCTGATGCCCCAGATATTGAGCATTCTCAATCACAGCCATCCCTGCAGCATAAGAGGTTGTTTGTTACACAGTATTGTTGTAAAACAGCTGATACATGAACATCTAGAGTGAAGGTATCATCTTGAAACACACTGTTGCCATTCTCAAGGCCCAGTAACATCAAATCCAAAACCAAATCAAACCAGGTCTGTTACTGTTGACTCCACGTCATGGAGACCCCATGTGTTAACTAACACAGTCAAACTGCTCCATAGGGATTTCTATGGAAGTAGATTATCAGGCCTTTCTTCGGCCATGCCTCTTTGTAGATTTGAATCACCAACCTGTAGATGAACAGTGAAGCTCACATTTTCATGCCACCTAAGTCCTGGTGTGGTGCTGTGGGTTAATGCATCAGACTGCAAAGTCTTTTGAACTGCAAGGTCAGTGGTTCAAGCTCACCAGCTGCTCCTTGGAAACCCTATACAGGGTCACTATGGGTCAGAATCAACTTGACGGCACTTAACAACAGCAACAACATGGACCAGCAGAGCCTGGAACACCCGGTTGCTCTTCATTGTGGTGTATGAGGGAGGGTGGGAAAAGGTGAGGGAGGGAAGGAAGATTAATGTCACAACTGTTTGCTACTGTTCTTAAGTGCCATCGAGTTGGTTCCGACTCATAGTGACACTGTAATAGGGATTCCAAGGAGCAGCTGGTGACCTTGAACCACCGACTTTGCAGTTAGTAGTGCTTATCTTACACCGTCACTATAGATTGATTTTTAGCTCTTGGTTATACCATGGGATGACTGTAGCCCACCGATGTCTGGGTTATTTCTGCCCCCAATTTTCAGCTTTCAGTGTTTCTCTCCTCGTGCAACCCCAGCTCTGGTTCTCTGGGTGATAGCAGATGATTTAGCAACTGTCAGGTGTGGGGGCCAGTGAGGAGCCACAGTGACCTATCATGAAACGAAATGTACATCTTCCAGTGTGTGCTGTTTGGGCAGGTCGGAGAACTCCATCAGAGCACAGACGCTCACACAACACTCCAGTTCCCAGAGCCCGGCTTTCCCTTTAGTCCAACAGCTCTTTGGAATGCTTAAAGACTATTGCAATGAGAAAAATGTCATTTCAGCTTTGTTGACATCCACCTAACTGAATGCAGTATCTCAGTGACCAAAGACAGAGAGAGAAACAAAGCAAACAAAAACAAACCCAAACACATTGCCTTTGAATGGGTTCTGATTTGGGGAGACACCGAGTACACAGATTCAACTGCACTCCATACATTTTTCAAGGCTGAGATCTTTGGGGAGCAGATTGCCAGACCTTTCTTCTGAGGTACCTCTGGGTAAGATTCAAACTCTCAATCTTTGAGTTAGTAGTTGATCATTTAACTGATTGCATCCCCCAGGAACCACCCACACAGAGACAAGGATGCTGAAACCTACATCATTATGACATCTTCCTCCTCATGAGTACCACAAAAGCCCACCTGTGTAGTCACTAAGCCTCATGGGATTTTATCCCAAATGACTCTGGGACCTACTCTCTCCATCCCCATTGTCACCACCCTGAGCCAAGTCATCGACATGTCAGGACAGATGACCGAAAGGATTGTTCCTCTAACCTCTACTTGTCCATTGCAGCTGGGGGATATTTTAAATGCAGACAGGATCATTTTCTTTCCCCAGCTTCAACCCTTCAGCGGCTTCTATTAACTTTTAGGTTACAACCCAAACCCCATGCACGGCCTCTGCATCCTTTTCCTCCCCCGGGCCTTGACGCACAGAGCTCTGAATACCTGGTTTCTTCTTACCCTGCATCTCCGTGCATCATGCCCTTCCAGACTCAGCATGCTGTTCCCCAGTTCTCTCTCCTGTAAAGGTCATCTATTGCTGAGTAGCAAGTCATTTCACACTCAGTTCAGCACTAGATCTATTGTGATCCATAAGGTTCTCATGGACTAATTTTTGGATGTAGATCACCAGGCCTTTCTTCCTAGTCTGTCTTAGTCTGGAAGTTCCATTGAAAACTGTCCAACAGGCACTTGGAGTCCCTGAGTAACACAAATGATTAAGCATTCAGCGACTTGGACCCACCCAAAGGTGCCTTGGAAGAAAAGCCTGGCAAGTTATGTTCCAGAAATCAGCCACTGAAAATCCTATGGTGCACAGTTCTACTCAGATGTCCATGGGATCACCAGGAGTCAGAATCCACTCCACGGCACTAGCAGGCGAACAGCTGCCTCTGAGAGCTATGTCACTGGACTTTTTAAGTTTTTCATGGCCCTGAGTCAGGAGTTCAATGCTTGTGGCAGCTTCACTAACTCACCAAAGCTAAGTGTCATTATATCGTTCCTCATCAATGTCTTTGGACACAGAAGAAACAGGATTGGAAAGTTAAACATTTTGTATTTTATTAACTTTGGCTCTTTTGTCCCGAATTCAAGTGAAGAATTTGGACCCTGGAGTGAGACTTGTGTGGGCTTGTATTTCTGGTCTCCATTGACAAGTTGCGTGATCTTGGAAAAATTACGTCTCCTCGCTGTGCAATGAGGACCATGATGGCTATTTACCTCACCTGTTGGTTGTGAAGATTCCATGAGAAGAGACTTGCTAAGTCACTAAGCATAATTCCTGGCACTTGCTAAACACTTTAAAAAAAAAAAAAAAAAGTATCTGCACTCACCATCTTCATCATCGCCATTGTTATCATCACTGTTAGGTAGTTGTTGTTTGTTAGTAAGTGCTGGAGACTTGGTTCCAACTCACAGCGCCCCTGAATAAGGTTTCTGAGTAACAGCTGGTGGGTTTGAACTGTTGACCCTCGGTTCGCAACCCAGTGCTGACCCTACAGTGCCAACAGTCATGGTTGGGTTACAGGTTATCAAGTTCCCTCCGACTCTTAGCAACACTATACACAACACAGCACTGCCCGTTCCTGTGGCAGCCTCACACTTGTTACATTAGAGCCCATTGCTGCCGCCACTGTGTCAATCCATCTTGTTGGGGGTCTTCCTCTTGACCGCTGACTCTCGACGTTATCAAGTATGATGTCCTTCTCCAGGGACTGGTCCCCCCTAATAACATAACTGAAATATGAAAGATGAAGTCTGGCCATCCTGGCTTCTAAGGAGCAATCAGACTGTCCTTCTTCCAGTATAGATTTTATTTGTTCTTCTGGCAGTCCATGGTACTTTTAATATTCCTCACCAACACCAGAATTCAAATACATTGATTTTCTACAGTCTTCCTTATTCATTGTCCAACCTCACATGCAAATAAGGCTAATGAAAACCTCATGGCTTGGGTCAGGCGTACCTTAGTTGTCAAACTGATATCTGTGTTCTTTCCATTTATCATGATGCTATTTATTGGATGAGTTGTTAGGATTCTTGTTTTCTTTACATTAAGGTGCAATACACACTGAAGGCTGTAGTCTTTGATCTTTATCAGTAAGAATTTTAAGTCCTCTTTGCTTCCAGAAAGCAAGGTGGTATTACCTACATATTGCAAATTAAGGAAGTCTTCCTCCATTGCTGATGCCATATTATTCTTCATAGAATCCAGCTTGTAGTTTTATTTGTTCATTATCCTCTTCAATAGCATTCACACTCTGTGAGCCACTGCGGGTCAGTTTGTCCTAATGTGGTGGCTAGGAAGCTGGAAGCGATACCACTGGAATTCAAGTATTGGCAGGGTTACCCATGGAGGACCGATTTCAGCAGCGCTTCCAGACTTAGACAGACTAAGATGAATGGACTGGCAGTCACCTTTACAATATTAAACCTGTTAGCCGTCGATTCAATACCAAGTCATAACAACCTGATAGAACAGAGTAGAGAACCTCCTTGGGTCTCCAAAGCGATATATCTTTAGGGAAGCAGACTGCCTCACCTTTCTCTCACATAACATGCGATAGGTTCTAACTACCTGAGAATTGATCCACTGTACCATCAGGGCCTCTTGTTCCAAATATTAACCAATGGCAATCTTATGGATAGCAAGAGAATACTGTGTGAGAAAATGCCGGGTTGGAAGGCCCTACGCAATAGTTGCAAAGATGGACTGAAGTATATCAACAATCCTAAAACCAGCACGGGGTCTTGTTCTGTGATCCATAACGTCGCCATGAGTCAGCATCAACTTGACAGCAACTAAAAACAAAATAAACTGGGGACACCAGACCCAGAGATAAATAAAACAGAGTTCCGGCCAGTGAGATAATCATGGACATGTGTATTTCAAAGCTCAGACTGTATCTCTAAACTCAAGGACTTAGGGAGGGCCAACAAAATGATAAAACACAAGAAAACAAACGAGTCAGGCAACAGTCACTGCAAGCCAGGAAAACTTTAGCCTCTAAATGATCTTTGTTGACTATCTTCAGCTGAATACTCCTGGGGCAGAAGAAGACGCAAAAGGGTGAGGATTAGCAGCTATTGATTTCATGATGCTACTTACAAACCTCGGAAGCTGGAGCCGCAGATACTACTGTGTGTGAGCTAAATCTCAGGTCTTCTTCCAGGCAGGCGCTCCTTTCTGTACCCCTTCAACGGGGGTGGGGGGCGCTTTAATAACAAAAACCCCATATGTGGCCTAGAGTGGGGGCCACGTGGAAACCCTCTGAAGTCTACCTTGGACAATTCTTAACTGAACATTTGTTAAATAGAAGAGGAAAACATGACTCTGTGGGAATTATTTAGAAAAACTAAGTCCTAGTATTTCCTTTCCCCAACAAAATCCTAAATCCCCACCCGCCACCTTGTATTGTTAAATGGAACCCTGGTGGGCTGTGGGTTAGGCATTGGACTGCTAACCACAGGTAGGTAGTTTAAACCCACCAGCCACTCCACAGGAGGAAGACGGGCTGTCAGCTCCTGTAAAGACCAACTGTCTCAGAAAGTGCTATGAATCGAATCGACTCAATGGCGATCGATTTTGCACAGTAAAAGGACGAAAGTTTGTTTTTCGGTGTGTGCTTCTTATTGTGTGCGCTTAAGTGAAGTTAACAGGTACCCAGGAAGTTATGACCTAAATCAGTCCCTTGATAGGAATCATAACCTTAAGTTAGTGGAATCCAGAGGCAAACCCAAATGCCACATGTTCCCTCTAATTATTCACAGCTCTCCTCTCTGGCCACCACTCGTCTGTCAGTGTGTCATACTGTGGTGGCTTGTGTGTTGCGGTGATTCTGGAAACTATGGCACAGGTGTTTTAAACACCAGCAGGGTCACCCCCAGTGGACAGGTTTCAGTGAGCTTCCAGACGAAGACAGACTAGGAAAAAGGAGAGACAAACTACTTCCAAAAATTTAGTCACTGAAAACATTATGAATAGCAGAGAAATACTGTCAGATATAGTGCTATAAGATGAGCCCCTCAGCTTGGAGGTCACTCAGATGAGACTGGGGAAGAGCTGCCTCCTCAAAGTAGAGCTGATGGATTGGCAGAGTAGCAGCATCAATGGGCTTAGGCGTGGTAACAATTGTGAGGTTGCTCTAGGACCTGGCAATGTTTCATTCTGCTATGCACAGGGTCGCTATGAGTTGGTACCAACTTGATAGCACCTAACAACAAAAACTCCTCCCTGGAACTGGAACCTCAGAGTTCAGCATCCTAATTCTGACCACCCTGTGTGTATCCACGAAGACAGGGGATCTCTGTTGATCAAGGACTTCCTCATTGAGGGAAAGGAAACAGCTCCCACAGAACAAACCAAGTCTTTATGGATGTGTTGTTAATAGGTCTACCAGTGGGAAAGGTTGAACCAGGAAGGAGAAAAGCAAATTCCACCATCATCAGAGTTGGGAGCTACTGAAATGTGTGGGGACCTGGAGTTACAAAAACCCTGGGCTGGGTGAAGCTCCCTTGTGCATGCTCAATGAAAGAAGGGTTGGGGTTTTATTTGTCCCTGCACCTCCAGTGTCTAGCACAGTGCTGGTATATGGCACTAGTACATGTTGGATGAATTGTACTTCATTGAAGAGAGGTAGCAAGGTGAGAAATTTTATGATAACAATCCAAAACTTATTGCAAAAAAACCCAGGGAATAAAGCTTTTATGGACGTCAAACAAGTGCTCAGCATACTATTTGGTGACTTCAGTGTACATGAGTCAGAAACACATGGTCTAGACTTCCTTAACCTTTACACGGCAAACAAACGTAGGAGTAAATGGGGTCTTGGGAAAAAAACAAACACGAAAACAACTTAGATTTTACCTAACAACCAAAATAGCAGCCAATGACTCCCAAATTGCAAAGGTTTCTTCCAGCTCATCAATAGCACTAAATGCAATTGGAGAGTTCGGCTTGCATGTAGAAGGGTACAAAGACTTCAAAGGAAGAGCCAAATCATGATCAAATGGAATTGGAGAGCTTTGAAGAAAGTCATTGGTCAAGAGAGAAGTCCCCAGCCACTGGGTGGAGTGTCCTGGGACAGTTCTCAGGAAGGGGCAGCGGCTCTCAGCAATTTAGAAGGGTTTCACTTATACTCACTGTCTGTCCCTTCACCAGGTGCTGTGTGCAGAGTGGAACTGTTCTAACTTGTCTTCTCTTGTATACGATGGCAAAGTTCAACCTGTTCCCATAAAAACCATACTGTTCTCTTCTCAGCCATGCTGAGCTGTGGTCCGTGATTACAGTGCTATCTGGTAGACCTTACTCTAGCAGTTTGCACATTTGGTTATCCCCAAGGCATGCATATTACACATTGATCATAACCGGGTGACACCCAGGCCAAGGTCCTTGCATGCCATCGTGTACCAGTTGAGAAACAGTCCCATTGGAGAAAGACAACTTAACTCTGGACCACACCACGTGATCTGTGGCCTCTGAAATGTGGTACCAAAGACAAGCCAAGGGTGAGGGTTATGTCTAAGTAGGGATTTGATGGCTCCATGTACAAGTTAGTCACAAACTATAAGTCATCTTCCCTCCCAACTCCAGGAGTCAAGCACATAGACAATTTCTCTACTGATAAATCAACAAAAGAGCATTCTTTTTTCAATCAGGTTCCCAGTAGGAAACAGAAAGTGCATTCAACTTAGGATAAAGGACTTAATAAAGGGATTATTTACAAAAATGTGGGCAGAGGGTGGGGGGCCAGGAGAGACAGTACAGTTCCAGGGCTAGAAACAGTGGAGCTGGACCCCACCGATGGGCCTGAAAGCCCACCAAAAAAAAGTCATACAGAGAAAACTGCCTTGAAAGGGGTAATGGTCTTTGGTGGATGGACACAGCCAACAATCCCAAGATGACCACACAGGGAGGGGGCCAAGGCAGTAAACACTTCTCCCTCCGAGCTCGGCCACTAATGACCTCAGTACACAACCCTCTGTGGCAAAAAACAGCAATGCATGAATATAGGGTGATCTAGAGCACTGGGGTAGTGTCGTAGGATAAACACTGGAGCTCTGGGGTTGTTGTTGTTGTTGTTGTTATGTGCCGTGGAGTCGGTTCTGACTCATAGCAACCCTGTACAGGGGTTCCAAGGCTGTAAATCTTAACGGGAAAAGAAAGCCTCATCTTTCTCCCACAGAACAGCTGGTAGTTTCAAACTGCTGACCTTAAGGTTCGCAGCCCGATTCGTAACCAGTGCACTACCAGAGCTCCTTAGCTCTGGTGGGGTAGTGGTTACGAATTGGGCCACTAATCTCAAGGCCAGCAGTTCGAAACTACCAGCAGTTCGCAGAAGAAAGATGAGGCTTTCTTCTCCCGTAAAGATTTACAGCCTCGGAAACCCTGTGCAGGGTCGTTATGGGTCTGAACCGACTCGATGGCACATAACAACAACAACAACTAACTGCAAGGTCAGCAGTTCAAACCCACTAGCCACTCCTCCAAAACCCTACACAAGGTTGTTATGAGTCAGAACCAACTCAATGGCACTTAAAACCCACAACAGAGGTGTCCTCGTGTCATAGTGAATTATGCATTGGGCAGCTAAACTGAAGGTCAGAAGTTCAAATCTACCAGCTGCTTGAAGGGAGAAAGATGAGGCTGTTTGCACCCATAGAGGTTTACACCCTTGGAGACCCTACACAGGGTTTCATGAATTGAATCAACCCAATGGCAGTGGATTTTTTTATTATTGTTAAGAGGAGTAAATGGAAAATACTTCAGATTCAGGATGTGAAGATTTGTACCTGAAGAAAAATGCAGGATTTCATGACTACTGTGCTGTGTCCTATGGAATATTCAAGCAGAATACTGCATAGGTAAAAGTAGGAACGGTGTGGGTCAGGGCTGTCTCCTTTCACCATACTTACTCAATCTGTATGCTGCGCAAACAGTCTGAGAAAGTGGTTTATATGAAAAAGAATGTGATGGCAGGCATAGACAAAGACTCATTAATAACCTGCCATCTACAGACCATACAACCTTGCCTGCTGGAAGCAAAGAAGATGTAAAATACTTACTGATGAAGATTAAACAAAGACTACAGCCTTCGGTATGGATTGCAGCTCAAACAAAACAAAACAGAAAGTTTCACAACTGGACCAAAATGCACACCATGATAAATGGAGGAAATACTGAAGTTGTCAGGGATCTCATTTTACTTAGATCCATAATCAACACTCACAGAAGCAGTAGTGAAGAAATCAAATCGGATAGGAATGAGAATGGGTGTACACCCACAAATATATAAGAATTTGACAGAGGCTATTTGTACATGGTATATTTACCTTGGAGTCCTGGTGTGGCTCTGTGGGATAAAGCATTGGACCACAAGGTTGGTTTAAACCACAAGGTCAGTGGTTTAAACTCACCAGCCACTCCTTGGAAACCCTATACAGGGTCACTATGGGTCAGCACTGACCTGACAGCACGTAACAGCAACAACATTTCTCCATGCTGCAAGTGCGTTTATGAATGTGGTAGACCACACAGGGGCAAAATGATGAAAACTTCTTAGATATTACTTAACATCGTAAGGCAATAGGTTCCTAGGGCTGGGGGCTCAGGTCCATAGACTCAGGGGACACCATGGTCAATTGGCATACCGGATTCCACAAACACAATGTTCTTTATCCTGATTTGGTGAGTAGCGTCTGGGATCTTAAAAGTTCAAAAGCAGTTATGTAAGGTGCAACTATTGGTGTCTTGATGTAGGGAAGAAAGAAAAGCGATAAAAATGTGAAGATACTTGGAATCAACTAGTCCAATGGACCAATGCACATGTGAACATCAGTCTCCACAACTCTCAAACCAGAAGAACTAGATGGTACCCCGCTACCGATACCAACTACTCTGAAAGGGATCACATTAGAAGGTCCCAGACAGATTGGGAGTAAATGTAGAACAGAATTTACAATTAAAAAAAAAAAAAAAAAGAAAGAAAAGAATAAAAGACTGGGTTTACTGGTCGGAAAGAGACCAGAGGACTGGGCAGTGAGTCAGGGGCCAACTCAACAGCAACTTACAACCTGGGGGAATGGGATGAGAAGTCTTAGGGGTCTCACTGAGAGTGGGTCTCACTGAGGGTCAATCTTGTGGAGTCAAGGCTCTCAGCTGGCTCCCTGCAAGTCCCACACACCTCTTGACTTTGTGGAGAAGGAATTTGAGATTTCACAACACATACACTGGATTTTGCAGTCATGCTCAGCTTTGGTGACGTCAATGGTGTGCCATTTGGTGACGTCAAAGGGCCAACTCACTCTGCCCCTTCCAAAGATGTGAAACTCAACATCATGGTGTAATGGGAGCTCTAGAACTTTGTCCATAGGGACCATCCCTATGCTATGCAAGCACTGTGTTATCAGGAGCCTTTTGGTAGTTTGGAAACAAAACTACCTTGGATGGGAGATGTTTCTTTCATACTCCTGAGATTTCTTGCCACATGAGGGGATCATTCGTTGCTGTGCTGCCCTGGGCTTCTTCCCTTCTCCCCCACTCTATACCAGGGGAGGTGAACACGTGTCTGAGGATGAGTTTGGAAGGAGGCACTAGACATGCCTACTCCAGTTAGTTACCTTTTTTTTAAATTATGGATTATGTGGTAGTTTACATGGGAGAACATTAGGTTTACATTCATCCTGTTGTATTTCATTTCACTGCAATGATTACAATCCCCTCCATGCGTTATCAAACAACCAAAGAGTACACACTGCAAGCCTGTGCCTCGGGGTCTTCAGTACACAGCCCTTCTCCCTCTCAGGGTCTAGAGTCTCCAACCGCTCCATCTCTCCATGTCATTGTCTCTGCCTCCATCTCTG
>NW_006408608.1:6482467-6483940 GCF_000296735.1 Chrysochloris asiatica
TATCAATTAGAGTCTACAAATACTTGCGTGTTTTCATATTTTTTTTTCAAGGGGTGGGCATCTATACCTTCTGTCACTTTGCTTTTAACCTTTTGGGAGTTATAAATCCCCTTGAAGATGAGGCAGAATCGGTCAGTGTTTTGTTCTGTTGTACATGGGTCACCATGAGTAGAAGCCAATTTGGCACCATCTAACAACCACAACGATGACAGCAAACCCCTTGGTAAATGTGATCAAAGCTGCGAGCTCTCGTCATGGAGAAATCAACACACATATACACACACATCCTCAAACACACAGACACACTCACAGATACACACACATACTCACACTCTGCAAACTATTTCAGAACGTTCTGGAAATCGATTAACCCAATCAACTTTTGTACTTTAAGAAAGCCCGTTGCTGCTTATTGCTGTGAGGTGATCTCACATCTTCAGATTAAAGCTACCCCATAGGGTTTTCCAGGTTGTGACCTGTAGGAACAAATGGTCAGATCTGTCTTCCCAGGTGCCTCTTAACCTCGGCATTACAAGTAGGTTTTTAATTGTTGTTGTTTTTTTGGCTTTAACACACAGAACTTTATTCTCTTACAGTTGTTGTTGTTGTAGCTAGGTGCCATTGAGTACTGACTCATAGGAATCCTATGCACAACAGAACAGAACATTGCCCAGTCCTGGCACCAATATCACAATCATTGCTGCGCCTGAGTCCATCGCTGCCACCACTGTGCCAATACATCCTGCTGGGGGTCTTCCTCTTTTTCTCCAACCCTCCACTTTGCCAAACATGATGTCCTTCTCCAATGATTGGTCCCTCCTGATAATATGTCTGAAGAATGAGAGATGAAGTTTGGCCATCCTGGCTTCTAAGGAGCATTCTGGCTGTACTTTGTCCAACACAGATCTATTGGTTCTTTTGGCAGCCCATGGTACCTTCAATATTCTCCTCCAACACCATAACTCAAATGTTGCAGACCGTGGAAAGCTGGTCAGAAGTTCGAGGCCCACTGGGCCCCAGTGTTGCAGACAATGCAGGCCACAGGCTCTGAGGAAAAGATTCTGGCCACTGGGCAGTCATAACAAATTGTTTTTCATCTTAGTGTTCAGTTATGTTTTATTAATTCCAAACATGAGCCCTTAGTATCCAAAGATAAATGTAATATTTTCCTAAAGCCAAGACTGTAAAGGTTTCAAGGTCAAGCCTTTCTCCAAAGGACTAACTGAAAATAGCGTAGCTACTTCCGGGTTCTTTGTTCTATAGACAAAAAGCCATCTTCCCTAACTCTGTCCCAGGTGCTGGTTATTCAGCCAAGTTCCTGAAAACCTGGCTCAGGAAGCTAAAACAGCAGGACTCCTCCCAAGCCTTTTGTCCATCCCTTTCACCTTCCCCCAACTGAGCTCAGGGACTATAGATATGTTAATTGAGCCTGAGAAACCAAGTTGCGGGCCTGGGATTCGAACCAGCGAAGTA
>NW_006408608.1:6484040-6484993 GCF_000296735.1 Chrysochloris asiatica
ACCCTCACAGTCAGTCCTGATAGCAATTATTCACTATTGAACCACAAGAGTCTTATCCCCATCTCCTTTCATCAGTCCCACCCAGACAGGTTGGAAACCACTCAGTGGAGAGTCTACCTTCCCCCGCATCCTCTGAAACTAGGCTCCCTTTTGAAAATTTGTAAGCCAGTCTCTTCTTGCCTTTGTAGCACCCCCTCCCCATTTTGGGTAGCCAATGTCTAAGTTGCCCATCCCTGCCAACCTTGTGTACCAACCTCTTTCCATTTTGAGGGTGAGCGGCCTACTTCTGCTTTTCTAGGACCCAACGTTGAGTAGCTGAGTCTGACCAACCTTAGGAATTCAATATGCAGAAAATCCAGTCAGATCTCATTTGTGAACTATACTCTCCCAGCCCCTGACTTTCTCTTTCTCTTCACAGGGGACCCAGTCTGTCTGTGGTGAACATACTCTTGACCTTGAGTGTGCTCCTTGCTGTCTAAGGATTCTAGTTTTCAGGTGCAAGCCCAAAGACCCAGCGTATACCTGGTTGTCCTTGGACAATTAGGGTTCAAATCCTTGCTGTACTAGGTATTATAAACGGTATGCCTTTGGGGAATTTTTGGAACCGCTCATCTGTTTAGCATGTGGTAAGCAAAACTTGTCCTCTCCCAAAAAATTAATGGGGGAGAATAACTGGGTGAAGGAATAGACTTCAGGCTGTTTCCCTAATTCTCTGGTTAAGAAAGGAGGGAGGAAGCAGTGGGAGATGAGAAGAGGGGAGTGAGAAAGTGGATACAGACCAAAACATTAGGAGAAGACATCAGAAGAATCCTTTTACATTTTAATTAAAAGGGTTTTTTGCCAGGGACCCCTCAAAAAGAAAGGCATCCAAGATATGACAGAAGACCCTGTGCGTAGTGGTTACGAATCGGGCTGCTAATCTCACAGTCCGCGGTTCGAAACTACCAACTGTT
>NW_006408608.1:6486548-6489174 GCF_000296735.1 Chrysochloris asiatica
CTAACTGAAAATAGCGTAGCTACTTCCGGGTTCTTTGTTCTATAGACAAAAAGCCATCTTCCCTAACTCTGTCCCAGGTGCTGGTTATTCAGCCAAGTTCCTGAAAACCTGGCTCAGGAAGCTAAAACAGCAGGACTCCTCCCAAGCCTTTTGTCCATCCCTTTCACCTTCCCCCAACTGAGCTCAGGGACTATAGATATGTTAATTGAGCCTGAGAAACCAAGTTGCGGGCCTGGGATTCGAACCAGCGAAGTATGATGTAAAGTGACCTGAATGTCTGGAAAATTACTGATGTTAGCTGTACCTTGTCTTAGTCCCTCCCAGCTTGCTGTGAAGCTCCTCACCTAAATAAAATGGAGGTAGGCCGGCCCAGGTGTGCATTACGGCTTGGAGGGCATGCAGTACAGTTTGCAAGGCAGTGAGTTGCTGCCTGCAGAGGCCACGATGCCTGTAGTCCCAAGTCTGCCCACCAGTGATGCATCCATCCTGGTTTCGGGGTGCCTCTTTGTCCCCCTCTTTCTGTCTGTGTATTCTTTTGCTATCCCTATTGCCGCCAGATATCCCCTCCTCGTGAACCAAACACTCGTGAACAACACAACTATGTCGAGGACAGTCCCCGACACTCAAATGCACCAATTTTTCTCCAGTCTTCCTTATTCACTGTCCAATTTTCACTTACATATGAAAATACCGTGGCTTAGGTCAGGCATACCTTAGTCCTTAAACTGACACCTTTGCCCTACAACACTTTAAAGAGGTCTTCTGCAGCAGATTTGCCTAATGCAATACGCCGTTTGATTTATTGACTGCTGCTTCCTTGAGTGTTAATGGTTTGCTTCCGTGAGTGTTGATGGTTGATCCGAGCAAAATGAAGTCTATGACAAGTTCAATCTTTTCTCCTTTCATACGGATGTTGTTTATTGGTCCAGTGGTGAGGATTTTTGGTTTTACAAGTAGGTTTACTTCCTCAACATTCCGAGCTTGCCTTGATAACTCTTCAAAACATCAAATGTAAGACCCAAAGAGGAATGAAAAGTAAACAAATAGCTTCTCCCTTCTTCTTTCTTCCTCCTCCTCCTCAGTCTTGGCTTTTGAGGTTCAGTGAGGAATAATCAGTCAGCAGACCCATCTGTCGAGATGGAAGGATAGACTAGAGGTAAGGATGTGCTTTGGTATGTAAAACAGTAGGGAGAGGGTCCTCTGCTCCAGTCAGGAGAGGAAGGAGAGGTCCCAGGTGCATGGACAGCTTGCTGGAATGGAAAAGTGTGGGACAAAAGGAAGTGGTGTGAGATTGGTCCTGCGGGGAGCAAGGACCACCTCCTTCTTTACGAGCATCACCTCCTAGTGGAGAATGTCCATAGGGTACCTCTCTGACATCTCAGGGCTATCCTGTTGTTGTTGTTGTTATGTGCCATGGAGTCGGTTCTGACTCATAGTGACCCTGTATGGGGTTTCTGAGGCTGTAAATCTTTACGGGAGCAGAAAGCCTCATCTTTCTCCTGAGGAACAGCTGGCAGTTTCGAACTGCTGACCTTGAGGTTCACGGCCCGATTCGTAACCACTATGCTACCAGAACTCCTTCAGGGCTATCCTAGTGATCCTTTAATTATATCAGGGGGTAGGGCACATGTTTTGAGACATCCAATCAATAAACTTTGTTGTTATGTACTGTAGAGTCAGTCTGACTCATAGTGACCCGGTATAGGATTTCAGAGGAGCGTCTGGTGGATTTGAACAGCCAATCTTGTGGTTAGCAGTCCAGTGCATACTAAATAAGCAAGCATAATTGAAGTCTTCTCTGGTTTCTTTGTTGGCACAAGGTTTTGCTTTGGGATCTGATCATGTTGCCCTTGCCCCTCTGATCATGATGAGGTTTTCCCTGGAGAACAGGGGCAGGAGACGAGAACTGAATGACTGGGATCCAGTTGAGCCAATTCTTGCAGGCTGCCTCCAAATCCGGCTGCCTGAAACTTTAGACACAACAGGATGAGATGCATCTGGTCCTGCACTGTCCCCAGACTGTTGTGATTCGTAAAGATTTCACTGGCGGATTTTTAGAAGTATATTTCCAGCCTTTCTTCCTACTCTGTTTTAGTCTAGACGCTCCACTGAAACCTGTTGTGCATCACTGTAACATGCAAGCCTCCACTGACAGACAGGTGGTGTCTGGGCTTGAGGTGTATCAGAGGAGAAGAGTAGAACTCCGCTCATTGGATTTTCAGTGACCGATGTTTCAGGAGTAGATTGTTAGACCTTTCTTTCCAGGAACTTCTGGGGGGATTCGAACTTTTTACCTTTCTGTTAGCAGCCAAGGTGACCTGAGGTGTTTTGGACAGGTCTCAAACCCAGGTCTCCTCATCAAATTTTCAGAGGCGTAACTTCCCTACTAAGACCTAGTTACTGTTCTAGCTTCCTTATTGCTGATTCCTTGCTGGCCTCATGACCAGGACAGTAAAATAAGGAATAACCAGGAACAAGGAATCTACCCAGGTTAAAAGTCTTTTCTGTCATCTTGCTGTTCTTGGTGAGCCACCTCACTGCATTTAAAAATATAACACACACACCATGCTCAACGTCTGCTCCAGTGACATTTTCCAGCAGACGGTGGGTATATGGACACATTTGC
>NW_006408608.1:6490534-6493898 GCF_000296735.1 Chrysochloris asiatica
GACTGCAAAGTTGGCTTGAATCACAGGTCAAAGGGTTCAAGCATCATGGAAGAAGGGCTTGGTAAGAGACCTGCATAAGCATCAAACCCACCCATTGCTGGGAAGTTGATTCCACCTCACAGCAACATTGCAGGACAGAGCAGAGCTGTCCCACAGGGTTCCCAAAGCTGTGGTCTTTACGGAAAGCAGACTGGTATAGCTTTCTTCCTCTGAATAGCTGGTGAGTTTGAACTGCTGACCTTTCAATTCATAGTCAAATGCTCAGTCACTGTAAGACCAGGGCTCCTACTCCACCAGGATTACCACAAAGAAAGCCCAATGAGGTACACTTCTACTCAGTAACGCATGGGGTTGTCGTGGTGATGGTGGTTATGTGCCGTGGAGTCAGTTCTGACTCATAGCGACCCTGTACAGGGTTTCCTTAAGGGAGCAGAAAGTCTCATCTTTCTCGTACTGCTGACCTTGAGGTTAGCAGCCCGACTCGTAACCTACGCTACTTGAGCTTAATGAGTTGTCTTCAACTCTGTGGGACTAGGTCGGTTTCTTTTTAAGTTTCTGGTTGATTGTGAAAGGCTTGGGAGAAACAAATAGTCCTTTATCAGAGAGCAGCCTTTAAAGCATGGAGCCTGAGAGACTGGTCCAGGTCTTCCGTGAGTGCAATTGGAAGTACGCATGATGACTCTGGCCTTGAAGTTTACTAACCAGAAAGTTCTCCCTAGAGGCAGCTGTGCACCAGGGTGATGCTGACCCTGGGTCTTCGTCAAGACTTTCCTGGGCTTGGTTTCATTGTTGAGGGGCAGTCCAGAGACATTTACTGGCCATTTCCATCCAGACGAAAGGAGAACAGAAAAAAATGGGGGTTTCCCCTTGTGTCCTCAGGCTGGTCAATCTGAATGTTGTCACCTGGTTTTTTTTTTTCCTCCTCTTTTCTTTTTTCTCCTTAAGGGGGTGAATGCGGAAGGGGGACAAACAGAGCTTGTTTTTCTATTTACCATCAGGATTGGAATTTGCCAGCTCCAGATGTTGGAACATGCTTTGCATTTTAACTCAGCAAACTTTCTCACCTGCTTTTTCATTAGGTCTCCCGCAAGGTTCTGGGAATGAAGATCTAAAACAGCAGCCTGGTGAGAGTCCCCAAAGAGATGTTATCATTAGGGGCACAGGTAGACAGACTTGATGAATTCCAACAGGGGCCAAAGGATCCCTGGCAGTTAAGAGCTTGGCTACTAATTGAAAGGTGAGAGGTTCAAACCCACCAGCTCCTCGGCAGGTGGCTGAAAAGAGCTTACAAGCTGTTCCTATAACGACTACAGTCTAGGAAACCCTCCGGGGAAGTTCTACTCTGATATGAACTATGAGCCACTGTGTGTTTAAATAGACTCAAGGGCACACAACAACAACAGTGCGGACAATCAGAGAGGAATTAATCCCAAAGGGGAACAGTGGATGGCATTGTGGACAAGACCTTGAAGAAGCTGGCCTGCAGAGACCAGCTTACTGGAGTGTCCCACAAGGTATATTTCCATATGCCACAAAGACCCTTGATGCAGCCAAGGCACCCGACTCGGGGGCAACTAAGCAGCAGCCTGTGGCTCCCGGCCAAGGGCCAGATGGGCTGATGGAGGTCTCAGCAGATGTCTAGGTGCACAGATGACACTCAGGAACAGATGCCCTTGTACCACCCCCAGCCAGGCCCCAGCCCCTTGGCACTTTATATACCAACCTCCCCCACCAGCTAAAGCGACCGATAGCACATTTCCAGTCTGGCTACATGGGGGCTAGGATCTAAAATGGAAGCTGACTGTACTATAGAAAAATTTGCAAAAGGTGTACAAAAAATGGACTGAATTTCACACCTGCTCTAAAGACCCCAGGAGCTACCACACAGGATTCCGAGCAGTTCTGGAGAAGGTACTGGAGAGGCACAGCCTAGACCCAGGGTCGTCTAGTTGATTTAGACTCATGACAGCCCCCAGGAGAGGGGCAGAATGGCTCCATCCAGGTTCGTATCATAATAGGTTCATATCAGATGCTTTATAGAAGCAGATCTCCAGGTACCTCTTCCATGGCTGTGGAACCGCCAACCTTTAGGCTAGTTTGTCGTTGTTGTTGTTAAGTGCCATTGAGTTGGTTTCGACCCATAGCAACCTGAGATAGGGTTCCCAAGGAGCAGCCGGTGGGTTTGAACTGCTGGCCTTATCGTTAGCAGTCCAGTGCTGAGCCTACAGTGTAGTCAAGCACAAACTGTTTGTACTACCTAGGGACCTTGTGGAGAAGCAAGGACCTACACAAACCTGGAGAACCCAGCCATGAACACCACATGTGGTCAGTCTTGCCGTGCACTCCAGAGAATAATGAATGGATAGGGTTTTCTGGCAACTCTACAATGATGAACCCCATGTCTACCTCTTCCAATGGCTCCCTGGAGAGCAATTTCTCTACCAGATCCTCTGGCCAGGCCAGAATGGAGCGCACAAGGAGTGTTAAAGGACTTGAAAACCAGGCCTCAACATACCTTTTGCCGTTGATTTGATTCCAACTCTTAGCAACCCTACAGATTAGATGATCTGCCCAATGGGGTTTACAAGGTTATAAATCGTTATGGAAACAGACTGCCACATCTTCCTTCCCAGGAGTAGCTGGTGGGTTCGAACCATCAACCTTCTGATTAGGAGCTCAGTGCTTAATCACTGTGCCACCAGGGCCCCTAGTCTCAGTGTCAGACAACTCAACATTTCAAAGCTGAGATTGGAGCTTCCTTTTATCAAACAAACAGATTTCTCTCAGGGCCCCTTTAAAGCTACACCCTTTGAGTGGACTGAAGTGTTTTATGGATCATTAAATTTGGGGTGGGAGGAGAGAAGAGGGGCAGAGGGAACGTGTTAAGATGCCTGGCTCTGGTGTGTCATAAGTGATCATAAAGCGGTCAGAGAGCAGCATATAAATGCATGAGAAACAGCATTTCAAAACAAAGCCTTCCAACAGGCGGTGCGTATTCTTAGAGAGATGATGAAAAAGAACACAGGACAATGGGCTAAGATTCCACATCACTAGTTTTCAGAACTATACAAAATGCCCTTAACAGAACTGCAGGCAATACACACGGTTTATTCTTCGGTGTTTTTCTGAGTGGGTGTGGCTGCCAAATCACCTTCACTCACCTGGAAACCTGAGTGTGAGGCTAGGACCAACTAAGTATTTACCTGTTTGGCTTCTGGTCACGAATTCCTGCATCTTTCCACTCGCTGCTACCAGATTTACCTTGAGGAGCTGGGCTGACACAGTGGCAGCGGCAATGGGCTCAAACACAGGTAGGATGATTATGAGGATGGCGTTCGTGTGCAGGGCTGCTAAGTGTTGGAGC
>NW_006408608.1:6495150-6530891 GCF_000296735.1 Chrysochloris asiatica
AACAACAACAACAACAACAACAAGTGATCCTAAAGTGGTTGGAACTGAGCAAAGAGAAACCCAATCCTCAGGTTCACATTGCAAGAATCAGATTAGCATGGGCGGCAATTTAAAAAATACTATGGATGCAAAATTAAAGGGTTTTTTTTTACTGTATTCACCAAAACAAGCAAGATTTATACACAAATTTGCAGCATTACACCTCTTATATAAATCAAGTTATACTCTTGGCTGGCAGGACTGGTGGTGGTGGTGGTGGTAATAATGTGCCGTGGACTCAGTTCCGACCCTTAGCAACCCTGTACAGGGTTTCCGAGGGTGTAAATCTTTACGGGAGCAAAACACCTCATCTTTCTCCCACAGAACAGCTGGTAGTTTCGAACTGCTGACCCTGAGGTTAGCTCCCCAAAAAGCTAGTCTGTACATAGAGTCGCACAGGAGGGGTCAAGGCTGGGAAATGAAGAGGCATTCCAAGACTGCCTGGACCCCTGGGTTCCCTGCATTTCTCTCCCTAAGTGCTCTAACCTCCTGGGCAGATGAGGGGTCAGCCTGTGTGGGAGAGTCCTTCCTATTGATGGTGCAAGGGCCTGTGTTCATCTCCCTGGTAACCTACTGGAAAATCCCTTAGCAGCATCAGAAGGAGAACCTTGCATATCTGCACCCCTGGGTGATACAGATGGTTATTTTGTATCGGCACTAAGAGAAGGGTTGGAGGATTAAGCCCACGAAGAGGTGTCTTGGAAGAAAGACATAGAGACCCGCTTGTACTTCTGAAAAATCAACCATTGAAAACCCATGTTCTATTCTGACACACATGAGGTTGCTATGAGCTGGAATTGACACAACCGTAATTGGTTTTGGTTTTGTAGATCTGAAAGGCTGGCTGGAGTCTTCCCGAGATCATGTTTGGAGCAACTGTAATCTTCAAATCATCTTTTGATGTCTGTGTGGGAGTGCAGTTCAGTCACTCATTTATTTGGTTGTTCACTAAAGGACAAAGCACAGTGATATGTGTATTGCACTGGAAAGTGCTAGAAAGATGTGCAAGGTATACTCCTTACTTTCAGAGAGCATGCAGTCCGGCAGAAAGAAAACCAGGAACCAATTAAAGCTAATGTGGCTGACTGTGAACACTCAGAAGCTAGAGACTAGGAATTGACTTTGAAGTCTCAGCTTTAACGCTGCTTCGCCACTGAGGATGCCTTCCCTGACTTCCTATGTCAGGGGGATTTCCTCTGTTGTGTTTCCCAAGCACTCGGCACTTCTCGGTGACAATACTGATTGCATGGGACATTCCTGTTGTTGCTTGCTGTCAAGTCAGTTCCAACTCACAACAGTCCTGTAAAGGGTTTTTCAAGGAGCAGCTGGTGGGTTTGAACAGCTGACCTTGCACTTAGCAGTCCAGTGCTTATCCTATAGTATCACAGCAGGGCCTGAGACATTACTTAATAGCAAAATGTATCCATTATGTTACATGCAATGGCTCACGTAATCAATCCTTTCAACAACCCTATGAAATGTTGTTTGTTGGTAAGTGTCGTTAAGTCAATTCCAACCCATAGTGACCCTGTATAGGGTTTCTGAGGCTATAAAGCTTTGTGGGAGCAGAAAGTCTCATCTTTCTCCTGCGAAGCGGTTAGTGGACTTGAACCACCAACCTTGTGGTTCACAGCCCAGTGCTTGTCCTCCAAAATTACCACACCCCCCACCTACAACACAGGTACCATAACGCCCATTTTACAACTGAAGAAACTGAGGCTCAAGAAGGCAAAATGACTTTGTCCAAGTCACACTGCTCATAAGTGGCAGGGTAAGGCTTCCAGACCACCTCTCCAGATCCAGCACTGTCTACCCTACACAACATTCCTCCAACTGTCCTATAAGTGATGGCTGCACGTAGCTTTTCCTTCCTGCTCCTAGATGGGCAGTGTGTTCATCCTCGAATCTGGGCCAACTAAGACAAGTTCCAGACATTTGGCACGTGTTTGATTAATGAATAAGTGAACATGGAGTGCTTTAGTTAGAGTGAGAACAGGCTTGGTGAAGGTGTGGAGGTAATCACAGCTAGTGTTCTGCATTCTTCTTCCAGCCTGACCCCCTCTCCTTCCCCATTCTCCATTGTCCAGATACTCTTTCTTCTTCTTCTTCCTTTTTTACAACATTCCAGCTAAAGGGCACCAAGCCCACTGACCCCTAGCTTGGTCAGTGACAGATGGGCAAGCCAAGGCAGCTGGAAGCTGCCTGAGTTTATCTCAGAGTTGCTGAGGGGGATGGGTCAGCCAGGCAGGCTGAAGCCAACTGTCTTCTTAAAGGCACTGAGCTCGGCAGAGTTCCGCAGCTTCAGCACAGCAATGGTCCTGCACGTGGAAAGAGTCCGATAAACAATGCCCCACGGTTTAACAGGGTTGAAATATGATGGTATTCAAAGGGAATGTCAAAAGGATTAATAGCCCATCTCCTCCTAGCTTGGTGCTAAAGCCATGCTACTGCCTCGAGTTAAAATCACGCTTAGCCTGCATGCTACATTTTAAACCTTCTCCATTAAGTGCAAACCATCACCATCTCAGTGGGGGCTAGCCTCCCACGGCCCCTCTGCACATTAGTACCACTCTCCAGCTTTGCCTTTTGTAACGGGAACAGAGCTGAGCACCCAGGCGGCAACAGGGCTCAATACTGAACCTAGAAATAAATACGCCTGTCTGATCGCTTCCCTACAACATTCTTCTGGACCGGCTTCCAAACCCCAGAGAGAAAACAAAGGGACATTTATGGACACTTAGAACTCTAATCATGGCGGAAGTGGATTGGACACAACATTCACCCTCCCACATTGTTGTTGCTGTTAAGTGCCGTCGAGTCGGTTCTGACCCATAGCGACCCTATATAGGGTATCCAAGAAGCAGCTGTTGAACTTGAACCACCAACCTTGTGGTTCAAATGACTTTGAAGTCTGACACATTAGCCCAGAGTGCCACACCAGGACTCCACCCTCCCACATACAAATAGATTTATGGGAGGGGGAAGGTCAAGGTTCAGGCAATGAGCCAATTGCTTAAACAAAGAAATTGTATTGCTTTGATACCTGCAAGCGGTTCACCCCCAGAGTCAGGCAAACACACACTGTGAATCTACTTTTTTCTTTCCAATTTTGATTTTCAAGACAAGCCTAGGATTGAGAGGTTGAAATGTCTCACTCTGTAAACTTAGAATGATCTCCTTCCAGCCGGGTGGTTTTCAATGTGCAAGGGGCTGCTACAGATGATGGTCTTCCACGTGGTCTACAGGATTGTTTGCAATACTGACTTTTAGAATGGCAAAGATGTGACTTCCTTGTTTCCTGGTGGGAATAAATGATTGTATCTTTCACCCTTCCACTGAAGTCCTGGTATGGTACCTTGGATAAGCACTCAATCATAAGGTCGGTGGTTCAACCTAACCATTCACTCCTCAGAAACCCTATGTTGTTGTTGTTAAGTACTGCGGAGTCCCGACGCATAGTGACCCTGCACAAGGTTTCTGAGGCTGCAAATCTTTATGGGAGCAGAAAGCCTCATCTTTCTCCCGCAGAACAACTGGTAGTTTTGAACTGCCGAACTTGAGGTTAGCAGCCTGATTCATAACCACTATGCTATCAGAGCTCCTTAAAAAACCCTATACAGGGTTGCTATGAGTCAGAACCAACTCGATGACACTTAACAACAACAACTCGTCCATTAGCTGACCATCACCTGGAGAAACCACTGTCCCCTCCCCCCAACCCCAACCCGCATTCAGTAGATGTTTTCTAGGAGTGACGACAGAATGGAGGAGAGTCACATCATTCTTTTATCCTGTCTCAAGTGGTCCAAGAACCAAAAGCTCGAGGATTGTTATGGTTTAGGCATGGGAGACATTGTCATTCCCACTTAACCTTGGAAATCAGTTTTGGAACCACAAGGCCAAGGTCAAAGGCATTTGCTTCATGTTCTAGCAGAGACATAACTCCATTCTCTTTAAAAGTGACCTTTGAGGGGGAGGTGTTCCAGAACTCCCGGACTTGTAGACAGTACCCATCAGACCTAGCGCCGATAGCTTGCTGATCAGAATTTGACCAGATGAAGAAAAGAAGTATGATGTGCAGGGAGCAAGCATAAATTACTACAACTTGATCAATGGGACCCTTGACTATGGATGAGGCTGTTCAAAATTCCAACCAAATAGGGAAGAATTCTCCATACCAAGGATAAAGCATGTCTCCTCAGTACATTGGGCTGAGAGGGATGGGCAACTTAGACTTCGGCTACTAAAATTGGGGAGTTATAAAGGCACGAAGTGGCTGGCTTACAAGCTTTCATGAGGGTGCTTAGTGTCAGAACATGGGGAGTAAGATAGAAACCCAACTGAATAATTTCCCTCCTGTCCAGATGGGTCTGGTAATGTGGGGGATACAACTTTATGATACAGTTACAAGTAGTTGTTTTCATCTCTGATGGCGATTGTCACAACTGTAAATATAGAAGAGGTGCAACTGAAAGGGGGAGCAGTTAATCTGTCATCTCAGGAACTGGGGACCCTAGGACGACCATCAAGAGAGAAGAACATGAGAGGAGCGAGGGATCCTGACCAGAAAAGTGGCACCAACAGAGATGGTGGCAGAGGCGATGGCACAGAGAGACAGAGCAGTAGGGGACTATAGACCCATGGACTGAGAAAGGCAGTGTGCCTGCAGGCAGGAGGCTGGCTTGCAAAATGTGCCCTTTGGACATTTAAATGGATATATATTTACAATATGGTATGTGTACAGGGTCACTATAGGTTGGAACCAACTCAATGGCACTTAACAACAACAACAAAATGTGTATACCAAAAACAAAACAAAAAACCCCAAATGGTAATTAGAGGTAAATACAGTTGGTCCTAAAGGTGCATGGTGTGGCACTGTGGGTTAATGCGCTGGACTGAAAAGTCAGTTTGAGCCTCAAGGTCGGCGGTTCAAGCTCACCAGCCACTACCTGGAAACCTTGTACAGGGTCACTATTTGTCAGAACTGACTCGATGGCACTTAACAACAACAAAGGTGCAGGGATGGTATTGTAATCATTACAATGATTTGCTGAATGTAAAAATGGTGATCTGTCCTGTAAGCCTTCACTCACTCAATACACAATAAAAGCATAAAAAAAAAAAAAAAAAAAGATCTTCCTTAGGACCAAAACTTGTCAAACTGAAACCAAGACCCAAGTAGGAAGCCAGCATAGGTACATACTCAGTCTAGAAAAACCGTGGTGGTCTATACAACTACACAGGTGGGATGCATCAAATACTTGCACCCCCATCTGACTCATCACACAGCAAGCTCGCCATAAAGAACAAGTTGAAAACAGCAAAACCCCATAAACCCAAAATTAACCTATGTTAATTCTATTTATTCTTCCATATATGCATTGAAAAAAATACACATGCATTGTATGTAATGCACATATATGTATACATTTTGTGCATGTATATAAGTATACATATACACACATACATACTTAAACATACATGCTTAAACATATATACCTATACTCATGATGTTGTGAGCAACTGTTGAGTCAGCTCAGACGCAGGGTAACCCCGCACATGACAGAATAAAATGATTGCGGATGCACAGGGATTTCACTGGCTGATTTCCAGAAATAGATCACCATACCTTTCTACTTAGTGTGGAAGTTGCACTGAAACTTGTTTCAGCAAGTAAACCTCCACATGAGATGCATTAATTGACTAGGAACTGAAGCTGGGTCTCCCACATGGAAGGTGAGAAATGTACCACGGGACTCCCAGGGCCCCCAATAATATGATAACCACTGGAGATGAGATTTCAGATACGTCAGCATTTTCAATTTTAAAGTGAACATGTGGGTTGGTGGGTGCCAAGAGCCCTGTGAGAAGATCAAGGAGCTCAAAGAGCTGATCTTTCCAACAGTCTCTTCCACATGATTGAAGCTTATGAAGATTTTATGAAACAAATTATAACCAGAGACGAGTCCTGGGTTTACTAATACAATCCAGAAAGCCAAATCCAATACCAAAGTAGCATCTGAGGGAATCTGTGGGCAGTTAGTAAATCTCCAGGATGAAAGGTCAGCTCAGAAGGTTACGGTGACTATTTGGAGAGCTCAACGGGGCCATCTTGATAGATTTTCTTCAAGGACACAGGACCATCATGGAGACTTATTATGAAGAAGTCTTAAGAAAATAAAAAACTGCATTGGAGAGAAAAAAGCCAGGGAAATTATACTGAGGATTTTTTTTTTTCCCCATCACAGCAATGTATGAATTCATTCTTCAAGGCCAGTAAGGGCCGTCCTATGAGAATTCAATTGTAAAACCTTACCCTATGCACCCAACAGACCCCATCTTGCTCCTGCAGACGTTTTTTGTTCCCCAAACCTCAAATCATGTGAAAAGACATATGATTTGATCCCTTCAAGGATGTCAAAACTGCTATTTTGATGTGATGTAAAGCAAAGAGCACAGAATTCTTCGGAGACGGAAACACTGCTTTCAGAAGTGTAGAGACGTAGATGGAAGAGACGTTCAGAAACAATAGCTTCATGTTTTGATATTTTTGTTTAATAAAGTTTTCTAGAATTCTGTAGCAACACTTTTTGACTTACTCTTGTACGTGTCTTGATAGTTTTAATGAATGCCTATGTTACTGGTTTATGTATGTGTTGGTGTTAACTGCCGCTGAGTCAGTTCTGACTCATAGCAACCCTGTACAGGGTTTCTGAGGAGTGGCTGGTGGGTTTGAACCAACGACCTTGCAGTTTAAAACGACCTTATGGTACTTATCCTAAAGCACCACATCAGTATGTACTGCACTGTATTTTCCATGGTTATTTTTAAAAGACTTTTCCCTACTTAGAAATAAAAAGTCTCCAACATGTAACAGTGTCTACTTCAACTCCTAAGCAGCAGCATCCAATCTCATATATCACATGTCTTGGTGACTGCTGTCACCTGTTTAATTTTCTTCAGGAAAAAATTACTTTGGATTGTACCATGACCCCTCACTACAGCAAAGCCAGTGCTGCTAATATTGTTGTTAAGTGCCGCCGAGTCAGTTCCAACCCATAGCGATCCTGTATAGGGTTTCCCAGGAGCAACTGGTGAGCTTGAACCACTAACCTTGCAATTCAAACAGCTTTGCAGTCTGGCACATTAACCCACAGCACCACACCAGGACTCCAAAAGGCAAAGGATCAAAAACAAAGGTTATTACACAACACAAAGGTGGAGAATCAGCAAATGCTATTTGCTCACAAGTTAGGCATGTTCGCACCACATCCAAATCACCTACTATCTGATTTCACAAAATGTATCATGGGCTTTGGACTGCTGGTATGGCACTGTAGGATCAGCACTGGACTGTGAACTACAAGGCCAGCAGTTCAAACCCACCAGCTGCTCCTCGGAAACCCTATAACAGTATCGCTAAGAGACGGAGTCACTTGATGGCACTTAACAACAACACCATCAACATCATAGGCATTAAGTAACACATGACTGTAAGTCTGTCTGTGTGTGTATGAACACATGTGTGGGATCCTGGTTCACTTATCAATATACCATGAGTAGATTTAATGAATTGGCCTCATATTTCTCAGACACCTAGGCACCTACCCAGGTGCCAAGTCAAGGTTTTTTTTTTTCCCCCACCTAAAATTTGAAAGTACTGAGACATTTATCACCAGTCAAAAATCCCCAAAGCTTTAAAAAATTTAACATTCAGTTAAATGTCTAAGTCAGCACTTGTTCTGCCAACAGAATAATCCCTAGTCACATCTAAAATTTATATATTTACCTTTAATTGCCACATCATTATCCCTACACACCTGAGATATGAGGGTAAATTCAATATTAGCTATTAAAATATGCATTTGTTTTCTAAAGGGCCTTCTCCAGCACATGACGCTGCAACATTAGGAAGAAGGATGGATCAGGAGTGAGGAATAACAGCCGGGTATCCCAACATCTCTGTCACTCACACCCAGTGTAGGAGAGAGTAGAATTATACAAAAATAAGACTTCTGGAGTCTGCCTTCTTAAGTGAATTGCTGATGTTAAACTTCCATCTTAGGCAAAGTTATTATGGAGGTTTCATGGCTGGTATGCAGGGGGTAGTGGTGGTCCAGTGGTAGAATTCTTGCCACCCATGCTGAAGGCCTGGGTTTGATTCCCAGCCAGTGCACTTCATGCACAAGCCAAGCAAGGTTTGCCTATTGCTATGAAGCTGAACATGTTTCAGCAGAGCTTTCAGACTAAGCCAGACTAGGAAGAAAGATCTGGCAATCTACTTCTAAAAATCAGTCAATTCAAACCCTCTAGATCATTTCACCCTTTTAAATTTTTTTCTGAGTACACAGCTTAGTCAAAGCATCTATATTAGTTGTATAGTCATTATCCTTTGTCGATGCTAATTTTCCCATCACCGTAGACAAAAATTCATGATTCCTTAGGCAGTTGTTTTATATAATTTTACAAACACAACACCAGCCCCAAACACTAACTGCAACAACAACAGGCTATGCTGACTGTTGTTGTTGTTGTTGTTGTTGTTATTAGGTGCCTTCAGGTCGGCTCTGATTATAGCGACCCCGTGCACAACAGAACAAAACACCACCCAGTCCTGCACCATCCTTAAAACTATTACACTTGAGCCCATTGCTGCTGTCACTGTGCCAATCCATCTTGTTGGGGGTCTTTCTCTTTTTCACCGACTCTCCACTTTACCAAGCAGGATGTCCTTCTCCGGGGACTGGTCCCTCCTGAAAACATGTCCAAAGTAAGAGAGACGAAGTCTGGCCATTCTGGCTTCTTAGGTACAATTAAACACTTCATGGGAGTTTTCTTGGTTCAAAGATTTAAGGGTTATGACTTCATGGTTCTGTCAAGTCAGTTGGCCTAAAGATGCTGTTACAGTTCTATTTGAGTGGCACCTGGAATCTTACACTCTTGTGACAGACAACCCGAGATACAACAATTGCTCTCTATTTGCTTGGACCAGCAGGGGAAATAGGGGACCCTGGAATCAGAGAAAGGACTGGAATGCAGACTAAGAAATATGAAGGGTTGTCATTACTTAACATTTTGATCAAGGCCTCAAAGGACAGACCCTGGTCCAAAGGAGGAAAATTAAGAAACAGCACTTCAAATTCATATGTGAACTAGACTTACTGGATTCACTGAAACTGGGAAGACCCCTGAATCTATAGACTAGAAATAATCTTGAAACCTCGAACCAATGAAGCCATCGTTAAAATAAACAACAGGTTAGCTCAATTAATAAAGAAGACTTTGCCTTGAGCACTGTACTCTTTACAAAGAATGGTTTATATGAGTTCAAGAGTCCTGGTGTGGCACTGTAGGATAAGCACCAGGCTGCTAACCACAAGGTTGGTGGTTCAAACCCACCAACCACTCCTCGAAACCCCCTGCAAAGTCACTATGCGTTAGAATGGACTCGATGGCACTTAACAGCAACCAAAAATATATTATTTCAAACTGATAACATTTCATCTAAAGCACAAATGACAACTTTAAGGGGCAGAGAATCTAAATTAATAGTGAGGTAACAATATGGGTAGAGACAGTGAAGATAATGACTTATTGTTATTGAACTATACATAAAGGGATTATGAAAGGACATATGTTTGAAAGAAAGAAAGAAAACTGTAGATCACAATGGTTTGATCCACAACTGATCATGAGGAACGTGCAGACACAGGCTAGCCAAGAATTGGAAGCCGACTTGATGGCACTAACAAAAACCACGTGGTTGGTGTATAGGATAACAGTCTTCATAAAAGCATCAGGTCCAGCTAAGAGTGAGCTTAGCATTTGTTTTAAATGCAGCATTCCTTTGTGGTGAATGACTTGGTCCATTTGTACAAGGAGACAAAAGCAAGAAGGAAGACCCCCCTCACATTTGCAGGCTCTGCTGTCACCCCAAGTTAGTCATAGGAACTGCCAACGACTCTGTTGATCAGGAGGGACCCTGTCATTCAGTGACATTTCAAATCGGTTGCTGAGAATTCCCAGCTGGGTCTTCAGACTGACTACATAAATATGGTAGCGCATGTCTCTCCGACATCAACTTCAGCTTAGCGGCCTCTTTAAGTCTGGGGCTGTCTCAGGTTCATTGTTATGTGGCACTGACATATGTATATGTTTTAATTGTTGCTGTTAGGTGCCACTGAGTTGGTTCTGAGACAACAGAGACCCCATGGACAACAGAACCCCACCAGGTCCTGCTCCATCCTCACAATCATTGTTACACTTGAGACCCCTGCTGCTGCCATTGAGCCAGACACCTCGTTGTTCTAGGACCTTGCGTGTTACACGCCCTTGAGAAACAACAGTGGATCAGTCATGGCATCACTAGGCTTGGTGTCACTCAGTATAGTGACTCATGGTGTCACGTCCCTCCTATGAACCCTTCCCCCATGCCAGATCCTAGGGATTTTCCTAGTACTAATTAGAATCAATTTTCACTCACAGAAATAATATATGACAAACATACTTGTACACTGCTTAAGTGTAATAATTCTTAGATTATCTGACTACCTAAAGAAAATTGTTTTGTAAAATCTTTCTACACTGAATTACATTAGTATTATTTACAATATTATCAGTAGCTAAGCAGAAGCCTTTTTGATTGGACTCCTTGTTCTGTAAATACTACATCATCCTCAAAAGAGTTATTGACATAGGTTCATAAATACAACCACCACAATATTGTAGGTAAAACACCAGAAAATTTGACAAAACTAGCAACTGTAAAAACATACCGGCAGCTTTGAAGACTGCAGCATGTTTATAGCACATGCAGACAGAAGCATGTGCGTCGTAGTATCACAGTAATTGAGGAATAATGACAGCTTTCATCAGAGTACATTAGAAGGTTCAAAAAATTAATTAGCATAGAGTTTCCACCTGGCATGTAAGCTGGGTTTGAACAAATGTTTCTGTTGTTATAACTAATTACAGGGATTTTTTTTTTATTTAAAAAAAAAGGAGATTTCTGCTGAAAGACTCTGCACAAGAATTTTATAGACAATCATTTTGGTGTCACCTCATCTGACAGTGTCCCTTGATGCGATCTGCATCCCTACACTCCCTAAGGATGCCACTGTCTACCGATGCATGCTTCACGATGGGGTTGGCATTGCTGAATGTGACGACCCTATCAGATGAAATGTGCGGCCCATCTTCATTTGCTTGAAGACAGCAACCATTCATCTGGTGGGGGAAAGCAATGGTGTCAACCCAGAAGGCGGCTCTGGCCATAAAGGGAGGTTTCTGCCACCGCGGAATGGGATCTCAGAACTCCATCCACTTTGAACAAGAACACTGTCAACACCCAATCAGCTTTGAAGGGGCAGCTTTGCCATCCTGTGGGTTTGATTCCTAGAGAGAAGCAGGAAGTCTTGCAGCTGCTCTGATGCCCCTTTCCCCGGGTTCGACATTGTGAACCCTGCACTTGGAAGACACAGGCGATGAGCTTGCATATAGCGGAGCGCAATGAGCACCCTGTATGCCCTCTCTGGCCCTGGACACGTTGAACACTGAGAACTGAAGCTGTCCAGCATCCCTGACGGGTCTACCCCAGCCCAAAGGAGTGGGCTTCTTTAGCTACACAGACAACTGCCATCTGGGGAGGCGGGGTTTGGAGCACACTCCCGGTACTGGGCAGCTGACAGCATCCTGCACCTGTTCCTTTTGCCACTTTAGTATTCCTCTGGGAAAATCACTCCTGGAGTTTTCAGTAGTGCCAGCGGGTGCAATCCAAGCAGAGCTGTGCTCTTACATATCATGGACCAACCATCTAATAAAATCCCAGCCACCTTGAACACACACACTCCTTCGGCAAATGTTTCAGCATCTTCCTCCAGTGTCTTTGTCCAAACCTTCCCTGGGAGGGTTTCACACAAATCCTGCACAAGTTGGCTTCTCCACTCAGGAGTGGGCCAGAAGGAAGGAAAGAATCACTTGCTAAACCTGGGGAGATGCTGGGAGGTTGTCTATTTGTAAAATTCAGGAATTCTTACATGCGGGACCCAGCCCAGTTTTATCATCAAACTCTTGTTAACAATTTCTTTTAAAGAACATGCTATTGTTGTTGTGATGTTGTTGTTGTTGTTATGTGCCGTGGAATCGGTTCCGACTTATAGAGACCCTGTACAGGGTTTCTGAGGCTGTCAATCTTTACGGGAGAAGAACGCCTCATCTTTCTCCCACGGAACAGCTGGTAGTTTCAACTGCTGACCATGTGGTTCGCAGTCTGATTCGTAAACACTACACTAGAAGTGCCCTCGAATCAGTTCACACTCTGGTAGCATAATGGTTACAAATCGAGCTGCGAACCGCAAGGTCAACAGTTCAAAACTACCAGCTGTTCTGCGGGAGAAAGATGAGGCTTTCTGCTCCCATAAAGATTTACAGCCTCAGAAACCCTGTACAGGGTCGCTATGAGTCAGAATGACTCCATGGCACATAACAACAACAACATTGTTGTGAAGTGCCATCGAGTCAGTTCTGACCCATAGCAACCCCGTATAGGGTTTCCTAGGAGCAATTGGTGAGCTTGAATTGCTGACCTTGAAGTTCAAACGGTTTGCAGTCTGGCACATTAACCCACAGTGCCATACCAGGACTCCAAAGAGATGGTATCTTGTCCAAATTTGCAAGTTCATTCATGACAAGGAAAACAGGTGTATTATCTGCATCATCATCTGCAGTTGGGATGGCAAGTATCCATAACTTAGGATGAGAAGGAAACTTAAACACTTAGTCGCTTTGTTGACATTTTCCCTGTTCTTGTTGTAGCTGAGGTCTAGTTGGCCCATGATTCATGGAGATCTCATGCACAATAGAATGAAAGGCTGCCTGGTCCTACATCAGACCCACGATCTGCTGTGGTCCTTTGTGATCCAGGGTGTTTTCATTAACTGATTTTCTAAAGTAGATTGCCAGCCCTTTCTTCCTGGTTTGTCTTAGTCTGGAAACTCTGCTGCTTACCATTATAGCAATTTGGAAGCCTCTATGACAGGAAGGAGCTCTGGTAACATAGTGGTTACAAATCGGGCTGCGAACCTCAGGGTCAGCAGTTCAAAGCTACCAGCTGTTCCGCGGGAGAAAGATGAGACTTTCTGCTCCCGTAAAGATTTACAGCCTCGGAAACCCTCTACAAGGTCGCTATGAGTCGGAACCGACTTCACGGCACATAACAACAACAATGACAGGCAGGTGGTGGCAGTTATGAGGTGCACTGGCTGGAACTGAACCCAGGTTTCCCGCATAGAAGGACAGTGTACCACCGAACCGCCCACCATGCCCCAATTACAGATGTAGCTAACAACAAAAACAACACAGCACTTCCCCTATGCCTGTTGACTCATCTCTGTTGTCAAACATATACCTGTGTCTTAAGTCTATACCCACAGTGTCCCAGTGCAGCCCATAGACATCACCCAGTGAATAAATGTCTGTTAAATGAACTTGGTCCATACCCTTCCTCAATCCAACCTTTAAAAAGGTGCCGTCCTAACAACAGGAAGAAATTTCCCACTCACTGTAGCACTGAACTATGCACCCGAATGAAGGAATTCATCTGTTATATACTGCCTCACCTCTAGAGAATAACATTTGAAATACTATATTCTCCCAAACGTTGGAAATGTACGGTAGCAGTGCCTCTAGTCCTTAAGTTCTACCCAAGACTTTCCTTGTTCTTCTGTGTCCATTCTGTGTATTGAAAAACTCATCATTATTTATTAGTGAACTGATTAAACTGCTAAATCTTTAACATACTCCCCTACAAAAATATGCGAGAATAAATGAAACAAGCATGACAACAACATAAAACGATGCCGTTTTGATGCTGAAAGAATCACTATACCAACCAAGAACTACTTCCCTTAAAAACAAATAAATACAACCTCAGTCAAATACAGAAGGCCACTTTGAAGGATGGTAACCACAGAGTAAGTGGATCAATTTTCCATTCAGAGGGGAGCAAGAATGCCATTCAGGAACAACACACCAGCGACTCCGTATGAGTTTACTGATACATCGCCAGGCACCTTTAGTGAACTAGGACTCTTGAGTGAGCTTTGTTCCCTGGCCACCTCTGCAGGGAGCTCCATAGAAAACAGAAGACCCAGACGGAGCTGGGCATGTTAATGGCTTGGTAAATCAGCTCTGTCTCAATGGATGAATGTTCTTCCTCCTTCCTCACACAGAGAATCCCTGAGAGGAGCTGAAGACCTGACCACTCAGGACTAAAATGGAATCTCAGACCCCTACAGCCCCAGCCTGAGGTTCTGTGTAGAGGATGTCTTATCCTTTTTTGTGTCACAGGCCCAAACCTGAAGGTCCCTGAAAAGCTGAGACCAGTACCAGGACCGCTCCCTGCATTCTTAAATTATGGCCAAAGCAGAGAGATTGCCCAAGATTTTTGCTAGAAAGTGAAAGATGGGGCTGACTTTGCTCCAGTATTTTAGGTGTTCCCACAGTGGAATAAGAAGCAGGAAGCTCATATGACGCATTGGTGATTCAGGGGTAGGAGTCTTGCTTTTCATGCTATAGACCTGAGTTCAACTCCCAGCCACTCAGTGGAGGTTTACGTGTTGTTATAACGCAGAACAGATTTCAGTGGAGCTGTCAGACTAAAATGAGCTAGGAAGAAAGACCTGGAGAACTAGGAAGATTCACCATGGGGACGGTGCAGGTCTTCGTAACATTTCATGCCACTGTACATGGGCTCACTACGAATTTGGGACCAACTTGATGATAACTAACAACAGAAGTTGCCATCTGGTTCTGGTGTGGCGCCATGAGCTAATGCACTAGACTTGGAACTTAACAACAACTACAACAGAGTAGTTCATCAATATCACAAGAAATTGCTGTTATGGTTAAGTGAAGTTGAGTCGGTTCCGACACACAGCGACCCTGTATAGGGTTTTCAAGGAGCAGCTGGTGGATTTGAACCGCCAACCTAACAATTCAAACCAACCTTGTGGTCCAGTGTTTACCCTATAGTGCCACAAGAAGTTAAGAGTGAACAAATTTCCAGCAAGGTGGTGGACTAGGAAGACATGCTACACAGACTCCCTACAACAAATATGTGAGAGATCAAATAAACAGATACATTTGATAATTCTGGAGCCCTGCACTACAGAGGAAGGGATAGAGAAGTGGACTGAATGCTGACTAGGAGAAGAGGAGAAGGAGCTGAACAAGGGTGGTAAGAAAGGACACAGATGGGTGAACCATTGGCTGGCCTGCTGGGTGCAGCCATCTTGAACTGAGGGCATGGAGATATCAGTGATTGGTGACAAGGAAGGTGTGGATTCTATCTTGCTCCACACATTCCACTGGTGACTAGAGTCCTGGCCAACCCCCACCCTCATCCACCTCCAGCACAGTGATGGCTGCTCAGGTGGGTAAACTCTGTTTCTTCAGACCAGCAGAACTCACATAACCAGTTGTCCTGCCCCAGCTGTCCTCTGGGCCTCAGAGAGTTCTTTCAGGGAACAAAGATTCTGATCTCAGTCCCTGTTAGTGCCTGTGTGACCATTTCTGGATTGGGTGCCCTGAACAGACAGCACCTAGACTGACAGGAATGCCATCTAAAGCTGGGCACGACACCCTCACATCCCTCCACCTCCCACCTCATGAACTCCTTGACTGGATGCAGCTTCTACAGTTTTCTCCTCTCTGGGTCTGGCCTCTGCCCTGGGTTTCTCCTTTCTTTCTTTCCTTTTTAGTCTTCTCTTTGACTTCTGTAGTGGTTAGGTTTCTGTGTCAACTCAACTAGACCAGGATTTCCATAGGTTTAGCAACTGGGATGTGCTTATTCTCATGGTGATGAAACCTAATATAGGCACAGCTAACTCTATGATGAGCAGCTATGAACAGCCAATCAATGAAAAGGATGTCTCCTTAGGGGTATGGCCTGCTCCCAATAAAATGGACATGTGGGTGGAACTCTCTCTCTCTCTTCTGCTGGGGTCCTGGAACTCTACAATTGTAAGATAATAAATGTCTCTTTATACATACACAACTATATGTTTCACTGGCTTTGCTTCTCTAGAACACCTGACCTAAGACACCATCCCTTGTTTTTCATCCTGTCTTTCCCATTTTCTTCTTTCTCTTGACCTCTCATCTCTTTCTTTTTCCTCTTGATTTTTCTCTTTATTATTCTTCTGCTCTTTTCTTATTCCCTCTCCTTAGCTTAGTTTAGTGTTTTTTCTTTCTTTTTATTTTCTCTCATATGTTTCTATTCCCTGGTCTTGTTTTCCTTTTCCTTATTTCTCCTTTTAACAATTTTAGGTTTTTTGTCTCCTTTATTCTTTTCTTCTCTCTGTTGTTGGCTTGGCTTTTTAGCTTTGTGTGTGCATGCATAGAACTCAGCCACACCATGCCCTCTGAATCCCCACCCACTGGGAAAGAACTGATGCTAGCTCCTATACCACCTGATCAACACAGCAGCCACAAATCAGTTGTGTGGTAATTTGTTAAAGCAGCAACAGAAAACTGCTATGCCGTGAGACCGTTGCATCAACTCTATGATAATTATTTTGTAACTGTTGTTCTTGTTAGATGCCATTGATTTAGTTCAGACTCACAGACACCCTATATTCCACAGAAAAAAATCCCAGCCCCATCTTGAGAAGTCCTCACAGTTGTCATGTTTGACTCTGTTGCTGCGGTCACAGTACCAACCCATCTCATTGAGGGTCTTCCTCTTTTCACTGACCCTCTACTTTACCAACATGATGTCCTCATTCAAGGACAATGGTGGGCTCCATTTATCATCATCTTATACATGGAGGGATCAAGTTCAGGGGTGAAAGAGTTTCCCTAACATCAAAGAGCTGATGACTGGTAGAGCTGAGATCAAATCTAGCTGTCTCATCCCAAAGCCGATCAAGTTTCCTCCATCCTAAAGTCCCTGCACGGATGCTAAGGCACACACCTGCAAAGCCACCACCCTGAAGTTGATTTTCCATGGAGTTACAGGTAAAAGTACTTGACTGCTAACCACAAAGTTAGAGGTTCAAGCCTACTTAGGAGCTCTTCAGAAGAAAGTCTGGGCAAGCTACTTGCAAAAAATCAACCACTGGAAACCCTAGAAAGTACAGTTTTACTCAGACACACATTGGGCTGACTAAATGGTAACTGGTTATAACCTCCATTAAAAGGTACAATAAAAACCAACAACAACACATTGAGAAAGTCAAGAAAAAATAATGAGAGAAACTCATAGGAGCTTGAGATGGGGTCAGGTGCCTGAGTACTGAATTTGGCTTAGATAAAACCCAGGACAAGCTCACTCATTTCATTGTAGTGTGAAGAGGATAAGGACAGTGTCGAAAAGAATGAAAATGCTTCAATGGGTAGAACAAATGGAACTCCTGTTCAAATATTATTCAAAGATCAGCATTATTTTATTGAGCCCTTACTATGTGCTAGGCACATGCTTGAAACTGGTGAGCCAAAGAATAACAAATAAGAAGAGGCAGTAACTGATTTAGAGATGCTGAGGATACCAGGGGCATGAGGCAGTATATATGTGTATATATATATGATACAATTGGATGTATACCATTTTTCTGAATTAACCTGGGAAACCTTTGCTGGGGACCCATTATGTGCTAGGCAATGATCTGGAAGTTGGGGGAGAAGACAAGACAATCCATGCTTAGAGGTGCTTAATAGCCTAGTCCTAGTGTGGCACGTAGGATAAGCATTGGGTAGCAAGGTTACTTTGCACCACAAGGTCAGCAGTTCAAACTCACCATCCGTTCCTCGGAAGCCCTATACAGGGTCACTATGAGTTGGAATCGACTGGAAGGCACTTAATAACAACAATAGCCTAACCCATCACATGTCTGTCAGTTTTTGTACCATGGGGGGGTGTGCATGTTGCTGATTCTGTGCCACAAGTATTTCAAATGTCAGCAGGATCATCCACAAATTTCAACAGAGCTTCCACACTAAGACAGACTAGGAAGAAAGACCTGGCAATCGACTTCTAAAAATTAGCCAGTGAAAGTTCTATATCTCATGACAGAACATTGTACAATTCACTTGCTCTGGACACATCATGTTGCTGTTGTTGTTCAGTGTCCTCGAGTCAGTTCCAACTCAAAGCAACCCTGGATAGGGATTCCTAGGAGCAGCTGGTGGTCTGAACTTCCCACCTGGTGGTTCACTGTCCAGTGCTGATCCTACAATGCCACACCAAGAGACCTGAACACAGCATCAGGATGAATCAATTGCTAGAGGTGGACATCATGTCTGAGGAAAGAAAGCATGAAGGAGGGCTAGGGAGACCCTTGACACAATGGATTGTCACAACAGTCACAAGGATAAACTCCAACATACTGGTAACTGTGACCATGACACAGGACCGGACAACGATTCCTTCTGTTGTACATAAATGAGGTCACTGTAAGTCAGAATCGACCCAACAGCCGACTAACAATAGCCTAGTGAGATTAATGAGCATGGATGAATAAATGCAGCCATTCTTCACCCACATAGTGGACATGAATGCACCGTGTGCATTCAATGATGTGCTGTAGGTGCCGTGGTCAAGAAAATGCATAGGGAACGGCAGAGATCAAAAGGCGTGTGGTCAGTGGTATCACAGGAGGCCCACCAGGACTTGAGATGAGCTCTCACGGCTGCATCGGCACCACCATGGGGAGGAGATTGGGAATAGAGTCTCTGCATGAATATCGTGTTCATATAATTGTTATGTTCCACCTCCACATCTCTGTGAGGCTGGCCACGCCTGTCAAACGGACACAGCACAGATTTAATTATGGCCTTGATTGTTTCTTTGCACTTTTGAAGCTACCCTGCACCCAGGCAATTAAACTCCGTCTGTTTTTCTCAAGTTCATTCCTACCACCGGGACACTCAGGAAGGAACCGAGGTCAGAATCTAAATGGGCTTCAGTTCATATTTCCCATCCCATCACATGCAGCCGCTGCCTCCTCTCACGTCTGATAGGAAACTTGAAGTATGTCAAATACAACAAATAGAGTTTGAAAACAGTCAGGGGAAATATAAACAAGGAGGTCTGCTTCTCATACTCTGGTATGAAGAGTTCAAGAAAAAGAAATAAAGAGAGGAGGTTGAAGACTTACTGGGGAACCAGTTCAAGCGAGAGAGAGGGAGTGTGAGCGCGAGAGAACAGGGTACAGATGGGGGCTAGTGCTTTCACCCACCATAAAAACGACAGAGTGATCTTCCTTGTTGGGTTATCAGCATTTTGTGATTTCTTGAGGCTTGGAGATCATGAACACTAATGAATACATCCAAGCATGTCCTGGTATGAGCAAGGGAAAATTTTAAGGAGCTTTGTTGTTAAGCGCTATCCAGTCGGTTCTGACTCACTGCTACCCTGTATAGGGTTTCCGAGGAGCAGCGGGTGAGTTTGAACCGTCGACCTTGCAGTTCAAACAAAGCTTGTGGTCCAGTGCTTATTCCACAGCGCCACACCAGGGACTCATTAATTGTATGTTCTTTTAAAAACTTCTTTTCAAATGAAATTTTTCTCCATTAAAAGAATGTAAGGAATGTAAATGCCCCTTCCCAGGGTGAAGACAGAGTAGCAGGATTTGGGAGTAAAAAGGCCTGGAGTCATGAATTGGCCATAGTAGAGTTTCAGAAATGTCAATGTGGGGCTGGCTGCAATGAATCATCCAGGGGTGACCTAACCATTCCAGCCCTAGCTGTTTACCCAGGAGAAATGAAAACAAATGTCCACAAAAAGATGTGCACACAAATGCCCACAGCACCTTCATTTAGAAAATCCCAACTGGGAAACAATTCAGATGTCCATCAACAGGAGAAGGGATGAACAAATTACTACTGTGCCTAGGGTCACCAGGAGTCAGAACCTACTGGATGGCACCTAATAACAACAAAACAAACCATAAATAATACTCCCAAGTCATAAAATGAATTATGGATACAGACAACAACATGGGAGGATTTAAAATATATTTTGCTGAGCAAAAACAACAAGGCATAAAAACATACATATTGCAGGATCCATTTATATGAATGGCTTAGATTAGGCAAAACTAAGATGGGATGGAGAGACTTTGATTCACTATATTATGTCATGTCACCAGAAAAGACTGATCCTGGAAAAGGCCGTATATGGGAAAGTAGAGGGTGAATGAATCGGATTGACCCAAGAGCCATAGGAAAGGGCTCAAACATGCCAAACCACGTGTCCTTCTGTTGTACATCAGGTTACTGTGAGTTGGGGCTGACTCAATGGCAATCACCAACAACAATAAAAGTGTCCTAGGAGTCCTGGTGTGGTGCAGCGGATTAATGCATCAGACTGCAAAGTCGTTTTAACTGCAAGGTTGTTGGTTCAAGCTCACCAGATGCTGCTTGGAAACCCTATACAGGGTCACTATGGGTTGGAATCAGCTCAACAGCACTTAACAACAACAACAGTTTCCTAGGATACTGGTGTGGCACTGTGGGTTAATTCACTGGACTGCAAAGTCAGCTTGATCTTCAAGGTTGGTGGTTCAAGCTCACCAGTCACTCCTTGGAAACCCTATACAGTAGGAATTGACTCGACATTACTTAACAAGAAGGCTGCTAGGACTGCTATAACAAATGATAGCACACATGATAGCACACGTGGCTTTAAAGAACAGAAATTGAATGTCTCACAGTTGTGGAGGTCAGACAGCCAAACCAGGTCAACTCTTGACCCTTCCTTGTGGGTGGCCGTGGGCATTCCTGGGCTTATAGAGGCTTCCTCACAGGATCTCTTCTCCCCTGTGTGTGTGCAGCTTTGAGTCTGTTCTCTTTTTTTTGAGACAGCTCTCAGAAAGGATAAGGGTTAGCACTCGCCTTACTCCTGTGTAGGAACTCTGCTAGCATAGTGGTTACTAGTTGGGCTGCTAACCTCAAGACCAGCAGTTCGAAACTACCAGCTGTTATCTAGGAAAAAGATGAGGTTTTCTGCTCCTGTAAAGATTTATAGTCTCGGAAAGCCTCTACCTCACTATCCGACTATGAGTTGGAACCAACTCCACCGCACACAATCACCACCACCACCATACCTGTGTATCCTCATTAACATATGAAGAAGCTTCAGAAAGATTGCGGAAAAATAGAATTAAAAGATAATGGAATGTTTCCACAAACATTTTGAAAGTGTCTTGTAAAAGAAAGGGGACAATTAATCCGTAACTTGGATAGAAATAGGAATGGCGATCCCATGCTGTGTGTGTGTGTGTGTGGGGGGGGGTGGGGTAATAGGGATTAAGCAGGAAGGGGCACAGAGGAAGTTTCTGGGGAGATAGAAATAACTGGTGTCTCACTGTTGTTAAATGCTGCTGATCTGATTCCTACCCACAGCAACCCTGTATAGGGTTTCTAAGGAGTGGCTGGTGGGTTTGAACCGCTGACTCAGTGGTTAGCAGTCCAGTGCCTAACCTACAGTGCCACACCAGGATTCTCAATAGGTGTGGCTTATACAAATAGAGGCATTTGTCAAAAGCAAATCAAACTGTAACTTAATATTTTATTATTGTTGTTGTTGTCAGGTGCCATCGCGTCGGAACCAACTCATAGCGACCCCATGCACAGCAGAACGAAACAATGTCCGATCCTGGGCCAACCTCATTACCGCTGCCACACTTGACTCCATCAATGATGCCACCTGGCTGATCCATCTCGTTAGGGGTCTTCCTCTTTTTCTCTGACCCTCCATCTTACCCAGCATAACATCCTTCTCCAGCGACTGTTCCCTCCTGACAATATGTCCAAAGTATGAGAGAGAAAGTTTGGCCATCTTGGCCTCTAAGGAGCACTCTGGCTGCACTTCTTCCAAAACAGATCTATTGGTTCTTTTGGCAGTCCATGGCACATTCAATACTCTACTCCAACACCACAACTCAAAGGCATCAATTCTTCTACGACCTTCCTTATTCACTGTCCATCTTTCGCATCCATATGAGGTTATAGAAAATACCACGGCTTGGGTCAGGCGTACCTTAGTCCTCAAGGTGACATCTCTGCTCTTCAATACTTTAAAAAGTTCCTGTGCAGCAGATTTGCCCAATGCAATACGTCGTCTGATCTCTTGACTACTGCTTCCATGAGTGTTGATAGTTGATCCAAGAAAAATGAAATCCTTGACAACTTCAATGTTTTCTCCATTGATAAGAATGTTGTTTATTGGTCCAGTGGTGAGGATTTTTGTTTTCCTGACATTGAGATGCAACCCATATAATAAAAATCAAATTGTACACTTAATATTTACGCATATCTCTACATGTCCATTGTGACCTGCTTAGAAGAATAATTTTTAAAGGAATCACTCGGGGAGCTTATTAAAAATATTACCCCCAAATAATTCTGGCTCAGTACCCCTGGAATGAGACACCCTGGTGGCATAAGAGTTAAGTGGGCTGCTGAGGATCTCTGGTAGCGTAGTGGTCACAAATCGAGCTCCTAACCTCAGGGTCAGCAGTTCGAAACTACCAGTTGTTCTGTGGGAGAAAGATGAGGCTTTCTGCTCCCATAAAGATTTACAGCCTCAGAAACCCTGTACAGGGTCACTATGAGTGGGAACCGACTCCACGGTACATAACAACAACAACAAACTTAAAGGTTGGCAGTAAGGACCCAATCAGTGGGAGAAAGATCTGGTGATGTGCTCCTGTGAGAAAGACAGACTAGAAAACGCTCCGGGGCAGTTCCACTCTGTCACATGGGGTCACATGGGGTCACATGGGGTCACAATGAGTTGGAATCAACTCAAGAGTACCCAACACCTGCCACCCCTGTAGTAAGGACCCTGAGAGGCACAAAGCCTGCTGGGGTCCAGCCCCACTCCCTTCTGCCATACTGACTTCTGAGTCAGGGGTTACCTTCCCAGACCCTATTCTCCCCATACTTCCTCGTCAGCCTTCGAATCTTAGATCCCAGGTCACTTCTCAGCTGCAATCTTTCTTATGCAGAGGTCAGGGACTTGGTCCACAGGGACACAGACTGTGGGCCCGATGGCCTGGGTCAAGCTCCAACAGCTCTCCTTGGGCAAGTTCCTTACCTCTCTATGCCTCAGTTTCCTCATCTGTAGAAAGGGAGTGCTGGTGTTGATACTATTTGCCTTAGCGGACAGATGTGAGCATCGTACAAGTCAATATGAACATACAATGAATGCATAAGAAGATTGTATTGCTGTTGTTATTAAATGCTATAGAGTTGATTCTGACTCAGAGACCTTGTATAGGGTTTCTGAGGCTTTAAGTCTTTGCAGGAGCAGAAAGCTTCATATTTCTCCCATGGAGTGAATGGCGGGCTTGAACCGTGAACCTTGTGGCTTACAGGCCAGTGTTCATTGTAGGGTATGTAGTAGAGTTGCCAAAAATAGAGTCTAGGCTCTAATAAACCCTTTGTGATTTTTTTACAGCACTTACAACACTGTGATCCTATACTTTGGGGGCAGTGATTTCAAGGATCCAAGAAGGTAAGACCGCTGTCCATTTTGTTCAGGGATATATCCCCAGCACCTAGTCCAGGGCCAGGCAACTATCAGGGAGGTAACAAAGACTGGGAGGGCACCAGTACTCCAGTGGTGGAATTCTCACCTCCCATACAGGAAACCTGGGTTTAATTCCTGACCAACGCACAGAATGCACATCCAACCACCACCTGCCTGGTAATAGATGCTTGCTTGTTGCTATGATGCTGAACAAGTTTCACCAGAACTTCCAGTCTAGAGAGACTAGGAAGAAAGGCCTGGCAATCTGCTCATAAAAATTAGCACGCAAAGATCATATGGATCACAACAGTCTGATTCTATGGGGTGGGTGGGCATGAGGGTCGTCACCATGAGTTGGGGGGGGTGAATGTGACGATGGCTAATAACGCCAAGCAAGAACCTGAATGAATAAAGGTTCATTGGTCTGCAATGAAGCCCACCTTGTGTTTGACTACTAAGCTAAAAGGTTGGCAGTTTGAACCTACCCAGAGATGCTGAAGAAGAAAGTCCTGGAGATCTGATTCTGAAAAGATTATAGCCAAGAAAGCCAGAGGGAGAAGTTCTACTCTGTAACATACGGGGTTGCCAGATCAGGCAATCACAAAGGGGTCTTGGCATTGGTATTAGATCATCTAAACTCAGCCCAGAGAGGGACAGTGACCAGCTCTGCATCACACAGCTCACGTTAGTCTGCGCTAAGATAACTAAGAGCGCTTCCTGTATTCCAGGAAGCCACCTCCATATCTGGATAGAACTTGTGTGTTGGGGGGTAGCCACTGGGCCCGGCTCAGCTGTTCGTGTTTGCTCTCTAAAGCACCCATGTGAGTTGCGTGGAGCATGCTGGGCTGCTGTCCTCTGCTCTCCTGACACTCTGTGGTCAGTCATTAGAGATTCCTGTCACCACTCAGAGCAGTTTTTTTTATTTGAAATGTATTGGGACTTGGTGGCCCAGGTCCCCATCTCTTTTTACAGATGGGAGTGCGCACAGAGGATCCCCGTCAATAATGCCTGGGGCTTAGATGCGTCCTCCTTTCATCAGATGTAACCACAAATTCCATCCCAGCCTTTTTCAGAGGGAACCCTGGAGCAGCTTCCCTGAACTTCCTGGGGGAGGGTAATAGCTGTCATCACCGAGGTCTGACCGTGGAGTCTGTCATCAACTCCTGAATTCTCTGCTTACCTGTAGGTTCAGCTTCTACGGAATCAAGGTTCACTTGGTGTGGCCCTGGGAAAGCCCTGCCTTTCTAGATGAAGTCTTGAGCGTCACCATTTATGTTCTAACAACATTCTTATGTGAAACAACAGCCAGGTCCCCAAAAAAATGTCATCTGGCTCTATATAGACACAGTTTGCCTCAATGTGCTTCGTACATGCTGAATTTTACAAATGGAAGATATGTGGCCACTCTGCATGGAGCAAGTCTACCAGAACTGTTTTCTATCAGCGTGTGCTTACTTGTGTCTCTGCACCTTTTGGTCATTCTCACAATATACCAACCTTTTTCATAATGATGGTCCCTATGAGTTGGAACTGAATTGATGGCATTTAACAAAAACAATTGCACACTTAACAGACTACAGTGTAAACAAGACTTCTATATGCACCGGGAAACCAAAACATTCGTGTGACTCTCTATATTGTTTTATTGGGTGGTCTGGAACGAAACCCCCCCCAGATCTCCGAGGTGCATGCCTGTACTGAGTTCATGAACCTAGGAGGTGTTGTTGTTGTTGTTAAGTGCCGTCGAGTCGGTTCTGACCCATAGCGACCCTGAACAGGGTTTCTTCCGAGGCTGTAAATCTATACGGGAACAGAAAGCCTCATCTTTCTCCCGTGGAGCAGCTGGTAGTTTCGAACTGCTGACCTTGAGGTTCACAGCCTGATTCATAACCATTTCACTACAGTAAAGGAGAGAGTCTGAGCTTCAGCCCTGAGGCCTTGGTCCTGTTACTGAACTTCTCTGATCCTCAGTCTTCTTTAGGATTATCTACTATGCAAAGTATGAATACGTGTTATGCAAAGCTCTTGTCACAGCGGCAAGCTGTCAGTGGGAAGACACAGAGGTGCTGCTCATGCTGCTGCTGGATACATTCTTACTGCTTACTCAGCCCCTTCCCAGCCATTATTTGTATATATGTATATTTATCTTTATTGAAGTCTAATTTTCATACCATAAAATCCCCCTTTGTGAGAACAGAACTCAGCGGTTTGTATCATATTCACAAAACTGTCGGTTGATCACTACTAGATGATTCCAGAATTTTCTAATCACCCCAAAAAGAGACCCATACTCATTAACAGACATTCCTCACACCAGCCCCAGCCTCCACTGCCCCCTAGTCCCTGACAACCATGAATCTTTACATCTCTATGGATTTGCCTATTCTGGATCATGCATGTGAATAGAACCATACAATGTGTGGTCTTTAATGTCCGGCTTGCTTCAGTTAGCATAATGTTTTCTAGATTCACCCAGGTTCTAGAATATGTCAATACTTGATTCGTTTTCACTGTGAATGAGACTTCATTTGCACACATCTAGTAAGTTTTCCTTATCCATTTTTCTGCTGATGGGCATCTGGGTTGATTTCACTTTCTGGCACTAACCCATGATTTTATTTGATCTTCACAATCCTTGCTGGAAGAGGACAGAGTAGGTACAGTCTTGTCCACTATAGCGATTAGAACTGAGACTCAGGAAGGTGAAGTGGGCTCTCAGTGATCACTTAGGTGTCTAGACACACAGCTCGGGATCAAGGTGAAGTCTCTTGATGTTGAGCTTAGTCAGTGTCTCAGGGTGAGGCAAGGAGGACCCAACAATTGAATTTAGAGAGAGAATCCAAATGTATCGTACAGGTTTATTTCATTCCTGGCCTCGGGGGCAGAAGCAGGAGCATAATTAAAGAGGAAGGAGTCAACAGCTGATTCCAAGTAGATGGGAGTCAGCATCTTACTAACCAGAAAATGAGGAGCAATGAAACCTCATCCTGAGGACTCTGCTGGGGATTCATAAATTGCCAGTCACCCACTCTCTCCACTTCCAACATGCCCAGCCAGAATCCCTTTGGCTTCCTCCACATTCTTTAACCCTTTCCAGACCTTCTCTCATGCTTAGACCCAGAGCGACCAATATACATGGATTGCAGAACAAAGCCAACAGAGAGGCCATAAGCAATCCCAGCCAAAGAAGATAGAAATATGTTGACATGTGTTGACAGGGCAAGCTCTGAATCATCAAAGGCTGGGCCAAAACTTTCTCTGAGAATAAACTTGGCTATTCCTGAAATAGCTTTCAGATAGACTCGGAAGAAAGGCCTGGCAATTTATAGCTAGAAATCACAGAAGTTCCATCGGTACCAATCACGGGATGGTGAAGGACCAAGCAGCATTCCCTTCTGCTGTGGGTGAATTCGCCATGAGTCAGGGGCTGATGTAACAGCAGCTAACAAGAGCAACCATTTACTCACATTCAGCCACCAAAATATCTGCTCTAAGCCCACTGGGTGTCAAGCCTGGAAGCATTAGAAGATATCTGAAGATGACAAATTGGGTCCAACTGGAATTTCAATTTTAATGCGTGAAACAGATAATAAATAAGGAGAAGTAAAGGCAGTAACCAAGGAAGACATGACGGTGGTCAGGGTGGAGGTGAAATCAGGCTAATTCAACCTGACCAGGTTCCACACGTTATACTAGACATTGATAATACAGGAATAAAAGGTCAGGCCTACTCCAGGAAGGAAGCCAGCTCAGGGCACTTGGCTGGCCACTTTGAAATCATCCCCTGGAGAGATCCTTGAGCTTGGCTGTAGTTGTAGGAACCTCTCTGTGTCCATGCCCATGACTCAAGCTGTGGGCTTGAGTGCTGTTACCTGAATGCACCATCCATCTCAGCCAAGGGAGTGAGTCAGCTCTCAGAGCAGCGGAGCTTACACTGCCTCTGTTGGGGATTGAAGGACAGTGGAAAAGATTCAATGGCTCTCCCCGCTCACTGTGCTGCAAAGACTCACACTAAGTCTTGGCCTTTCCAAGCATTTGTCACTGTTTTTGGCAGCACTATAGGAGCCCTAAGGAGCTCTGGTAGTATAGTGGTTACGAATTGGGCTGCTAACCTCAAGGTCAGCAGTTCGAAACTACCAGCCATTCCGCAGGAGAAAGATGAGGTTTCCTGCACCCGTAAAGATTTACAGCCTCGGGAATCCTAAACAGGGTTGCTATGAGTTCCACCAACTCCACAGCATATAACCAACCAACCAATAGGAGCCCTGGTGGGACAGTGGTTCAATGCCTGGCTGCTAACCAAAAGGTTGGAGTGGAGGTTCAAACCTACCTGCTTTTGTCCTATGGAGTTGCTAGGAGTCAGAATTGAGTTGATGGCAGCAGGTTTGGTTTGTTTCATGGTATTTAAAACACCTCTGCTTGAAGACTTGTTATAGTTAAGTGCCGTCTGTCTACGCAGTTTAAACTAAAAGCAACCCTGTATATACGATTTTCGAGGAGTGACTGGAAGATTTGAACCGCCAACCTCATGGTTAGCAGTCCAGTGCTTATCCTCCAGCGCCACCTCACAACTCAACTTGATTACAACAGTGTTTTCTTTGGGGGGTGGATTTGAAACATCGTTTCTCTGTTTGAGAAGCTCCCTCATTATTCCTATTGCAGAATCCAAAGCTGTCTTTCCCAGCCCCCTCTGTATGTGACCTGTGTTCCCTCAATCAAACGGTGTCCAGGCTGGGAGGCATGGGCACTGGCAGATCTTGGGCAAGGGTGCTATCCAGTTCCTATGGACAGCAGGGACAACATTGAAAAGGCAGCACTTGGTGTCAGCATCAATTGTGGGGTCTGTGCCCAGCAAAGGCAGCATTGGCATGTCCACAAAGCAATTCTGTCATGTGATCTAGGCATGGTTTCCTGCTGTGTAGCTGCCCCAAGCGTGGTGGTCTGACCTCTAGAAGATTCTGTGTTGTTGTTGTTGTTGGCCGCCATTGAGTCAGTCCCCGACTCATGGGAAACCCAGACACAATAAAACAGAACAAAACACTGCCCAGTCCGGTGTTGCCTCCATGATTTATTTGGGGTTGAGTCACTGTGATGCATAGGGCTTTGATTGGTTGACTTTCGGACACAGATCACCAGACCTTTCTTTCTCATCTTTCTTAGTCTGGAGGCTTTGCTGAAACCACCATGACCACCATGAGCCACCCTGTAACCTTTGATAAATGAATGCCTCTCTGCTTAAACTGCCAGCAAGCAATTCTGTCATCGTCTCAACCCTGAAGGTTGAGAAGAGCTGATTGCTTGGGCGTGATCGAAGACAGCTGAGTTTTCAAAGGACACCAGGGAGCCCTTGGTCCAGGTTTTGAAATTGACCTGTCTCCAGGGAGCAGGCTCAGGCCACACCATACTCCAAACTCCCTTCTTTTAGCTGCAACATCGACCTGTTCACACTACAGCCTGGCTGAGAATATTGGGCAGCGGACATTTGGGAGGAAACCATACAGCTTTTCTTCCTTTAATCTACCACTCAATTTGGAGGAAATGAATCAAAATAAGCGAACCATGAAGTGAAGGCTGTAGCGTGGGGGTGGGTCTTTGTTCCCAGACCAACCAAGGGAATGCAAATTAACTAGGAGCAGCTCTTCTTTTTTGTGGCCCTGACCCCACACAGGATGCTCACATTCAACATCCCCTCCAGCCACCCCCCTCCAGCTCTGGCCTCTACATAACCCTCAGGGGATTATTTCCTGTGCCTAGAAAGAAAGAGGGGGGAGAAAAAGAGAGAGACACACAATTCTCAGGCAAGGATGTTCATTTCTGGGCTGCACAGACGCTCTGAGATAATAAAAGGCCTACGATAATTAGAAAGTGTTTTTTTGTAATATTCTCCTCTCTGAAGAGGGTCTCATAAAGGTGTTCAGAGACATGTGCTAATGGGGAATGGAATGTTCTGAGAAGACAGGCTCATTCCCCGGTAATCGCAGACATACAAATGAAAGGTCTGATTTTCCAATTTTCAGAAAATACAGGGCAAGAACTTTCTGGATGGAAATGAGGCACCAAAAAAAAAAGCCACCAAAAAACACAAAAAAACAAAAAGAAGAAGAAAAGAGCAGTGAATCAAAAAGAGATAGAGACATGTATTTTCATTTTCTCCATTGTATGGAGAGGCCCCTTCCCTAATATCATGAATTTAGGATGTTTTGAATAGTCCTAAAAAAAACTTGACAGCCCTTTGTTGACTGTTTGAAAGACAAGCAAAGTAAATATTGGACATTTCTCATAGCTTGACCACAAACAAGTTAAGGGTTTTTGTCCAGCAGAGCTGATGCAAATTCAGCCTTTAATGTATGTTTTATGAGTGGGTGGGTGGGTGAGGAGATGATGAGATCAATGATTTTGTCATTTATCTAGCCTGCAGCCCTGCATCAACTTCCTTTATCTATCTCCAAAGTCCACGACATTCATTTACTCACGTAATAAATATTACCTGGGCACCTACTATGTACCAGGCACAACTCTGGGTACAAGAAATATGAAAGTAAACTACAAGTTCCTGGCCAACTGGAGTCTACAGTGTATTTGAGGAAGCAGATTGTAAACAAGACACATGAATAAACTCATATATATGAGACACACCATGTGCCATAGAGGAAAAACAGAGCAGGAAGTGTCAGGGGAAGGTTGAAACTGCATGCTCACCTATCTGTCTCTAGGTGAGACCCAATGCTGGGCAACAGGTTTAATTTAATGATCTTCTCCTCTGAGACGCGTTTGCTGACCATCCTGGCCCATTACCCATTGGTTGATCAACTACTCAATTCCTTCGTCTACTTAAGGGTTTCTCAACACGAACACTACTGGGATTTTGGGCCTGATAATTCTTTGCTGTGGAGGGCTGTTCTTTGTGCTGTAAAATACTCAGCAGCATCCTTGCCCTCTCCCCATTATAGATGCCAGTAGTATTCTAAGCAATTGTAACAATAAAAAAAAGTCTACAGTCCCCTGCTGAGAACCCTTGAATTAGAACTGTTATTGTTCTTAAATAAGGAGCTCTGGTAGCATAGTGGTTACGAATCGGGCTGCGAACCGCAAGGTCAGCAGTTCGAAACTACCAGCCGCTCCGCGGGAGAAAGATGAGGCGGTCTGCTCCCGTAAAGATTTACAGCCTCAGAAACCCTGTGTAGGGTCGCTATGAGTCAGAACCGACTCCACGGCACATAACAACAACAACAATTGTTGTTAAATGCCATCAAGTCAGTTCAGATCCATAGCGATCCAGTATAGAGTTTCCAAGGAGCAGGTGTTGTGTTTGAACTGTCAACCTTGTGGCTAGCAATCAGTGCTTATCTTATAGTGCCACACCAGGACTCCTGGATTAGGGCTCCGTTGTTATTTTTGTTAAGTACCATGGAGTCGGTTCTGACTCACAGTGACCATCTAGAGGGAGCAAAAAGGAGAGGGAAGTCAAGTCACGACCAAGTTCTGGGCTGACAGTTTTCATATCTGCTTCCTTTGAGTTCTCACACACACTCTGTACAATCACAATGACAACAGTCTGTTTGTAGATATGAAAACTGAGACTCTAAGCAGTCAAATACCTTACACAACATCATACAGCTTGAATTTGAGTCTAAATCTAATGACGTCAGGACCACTACGAGACCTCCACCAGTTTCCTCTGGCTTCGCCCAGCCCAGGCATAGTTCACCACCTTTCGGGTCCTAACACATGCGCTCACGCTCCACCTCCCTGATGCGGCGGGCGAGATGGGCCAGTGGTGCGCCCTCGGCGGACTGCAGAGGCCTAGGGATCCCACCTCTTGAAACACGGACCAAGGATTCTAACAAATGCGTGAGTAAGAGCCACGTACGAAAGCCGCTGTGGAGCAATGAAAAACTAATCTCCCCACCCCCACCCCCCCAACCCCGCAAATGTCTCACCGCTGATTAAACAGATGCAGAAAAGGCTCTAAGAGAGTGGATATTCCTGCTAAGAAGGGCCAGGCCTGCCCTGCGCAGAAAGCATACGGTTCTAATCACTGAAGAGTCCAAGTTTGAGATCCGTGGGGAAGGTGTACATCTTAGAGTGGATGGTAGTGCAAAAACCCAGTGGCAAGAAACCCAGCTAGCAACCCATTCCAGCACAATTACCTGGACCCAGAATGCTGCTGGATGGGATAAGAAGACATCCCACAATCTCCAGAGGGTATGAAGCATCTTTGGCAGAACATACTCCTGTTTACATATCTTATTGCAATTATCAAGAGTGATTATTAATGAGCATGGAAGAAATCAAAACAAAATACACCTCTTGCCTTTGCTTGAGTGAATAATAATGCCTTACAGTACTTGGCAATTATTAAGCATTTTGCTTCTATTTTCTTATTTGATCCTCTCCAAGAAAGGGAAGGCATGCATTTTGATAAGACCCATAAGGAAGAAAATCCTGACGCTCAGAACTCAAGTAACCAGTTCAAAGCCATGTAGTGACAAAATCAGCTTAACCCTAGAAGAAAACAAGGGAGAAGGCACCCTCATTTCTACTTCAGTGTGCCAGTAACTAACACCTAGTATCTTACTGCTGTTGTTATATTAGGTACCATCGAATCACTTCTGACTCATAGCGACCCGACGCGAAGCACTGCCTGGCCCTGAGCCAGCCTCACAGTTGTTATACTTGAGGCCATTGCTGCTGCCACTGTGTCCATCCACCTCGTTGACCATCAACAGCCTCAGGGTCAGACCCAAGGTCCCACTCTTCTTCGGGCGGCTGTGGTCGATGACTGTACAATGTGGACATCCTGGGGCCTGGCCATTTCCACCCAAAGCAAGACTCCCCCAACAACCAACTTTGCTCCGGCGTTCCCTTTGAGCTGGCCAAGTGTTGTCAGGTCTCCTAAGTGGTCTGAAAAGCTTCCCTTGACCAGATTGTTTCCTCCCCTTTTCTTCCACACACGCTGCTCCTCAGTTAAACGTTTGCACTCCTAACTCCACGACTGTATCTGCCTTCTAAAACAGTGAGTAACACGTTGGGCACAGCATTCAAGGTTCTGTGCCTCATCTACCCATACATGGGTGTATGTTCAAAGTACCCACAGAATCAAGAATCAATGGTTGATTCTGAGCAGACAGCAGATGCCTACCTCCTGGAGAAGGAAGTGAGGCCTTTCTTAGTGGTGCTGAGGCGGGCAGTGGATACACCCCAGACTGGACTCTTGCTTCAATAGAGCTCCCATCCTGTCTTTACAATTTCCCATCATTCCCAAGCAGTAACAGAAACTCCTTGGTCACAATGGGTTAAAAGAGATTTACAAATCATGTATGCCTTTGAAACACACCCCCTGTCCACATCCATGATAAATGGTCTCTGTCTGAGAGGGTCTCCAGGGTCTCCACCCGACTCTATCCTGTAAACTGCTCCCGGAGAAGAGAAATCTAAACACAAACACGTTCTTAAATACATACCAGAGTACAGTTACAAACTGATGTCAAGTGACGTGCGAGGCAGCTGGCACCATGCCATTAACATGCACCTATTCTATTATTTATTTTTTCAAAACTAATAGCACAGCAACACACATAGAAGGGAGATCACATTTACGGTTTAAATTTCAGCGACAACTTATCACTTTTCCTAGGCAGGCGGAAGCAGCTGCTGACAGATGTTTAAAGAAGAATCAACAATCTTGGGAGGTGGGGAAGGGAGGCAGGCAGGGAGGAGGAAGGTCATAGGAAGAACATTATACCCTCTACCAAAGCTCAAGTCCACAGGGTCATCTCGTAGAAAAGTTCAGCATTTAAGCTAAGGGTTAGGAAACTTTAGGCCTCTGTTTACTCATCTGAGGAATGGGACCAAGAATTCTTCTGTCTGCTTCCCACAGGGCCTTGTGAGAATCACATGAGGATTCCATCAGCACCAGGGAATACAGAAGGAAGGGAGTACATTGCTGGACAAGAGAAGAAGCCAGTCTTGCAGAGTCTTACTAGCACCCTTCTTGGTTTTGGTCAGAGGTGTCCTTCTGAGTCTAACCTATGAACAGCTGAGTCAAATGGACAAAGGACAGGACATTGTAGCATTTGTGTCATCCTCCCTGTCTAAGGCCATCGACTCCCGTAGCTGTCAGGTAAGCATCTCTCACGTGCCCCTGTCCTGTGGATTCCAGAAAGAGAAGCAAACTTGTCACCTGCGGGCTGTGAGTGGGGTGGCTTGGGGGGCAGTAGAGCTGATGGGGTCTCCTCCAAATGCACGTGCGTTGTTTCCAGAACCCCTCAGGGTTTCACAAAAGGGGTTTGTTAGTTGCCATCCAGTTGGCTCTGCCGCATAGTGAGTGATCTTATGGTTAATAGAACAGAACACTGCCCGATGCTGTTTCATCTGCATAACTGTTTAACTCCGGTGCTTTACCTGTTAGGCCAACCCATCTCATGAGGATTTCCTTCATTTGCACTGACCCACGACTTTACCAAGCACAACATCCATTTCTAGGGACTGGCCTTCCCTGGCGACGTGTCCAAAGTCAGGGAGCCAAATTTCCATATCCTCACTTCTAAGGAATATTCTGCTGTATTTCTTCTAAAATTGATCTGTTTTAGAAGAAAGGGGGCACTGTGCCTTTCTTTAAAAAGTTGGGTGAAGGAGCCCAGTCTGCAAACAGCAAGGAGCCTGCTATCTACTGGGTCCATGGAGGCCAAGATGTCAGACAGCCTGAAAGCCTGGACAAATGGGAAGAGAGCTATCAACGAGTCGCCGATGGGCTCACTCAGGAACCTGCCTGGGGTTTCTGGACAAGACATTCTGGAGTAGAATTCTGGATACCCATGGACCAGGCCAGAGTGAAACAAACTACATTCACAAGTTTTCATTTAAGACCCTTTTACTTGTAAGAAAATCCCTGGGTGGTGCCGTTAGTGTGGTTGGCTGCTAACTGAAAGCTTGGAAGTTCAAATCCACTCAGGCATCTGGGAAGAAATATCTGGTGACGACTTCCAAAACAAAAAACGTAGCCATTGAAAACCCTACAGGGCACAGTTCTCCTCTGACACCCATGGGGTCATCCTAAGTCTGAATCGACTCAACAGCAACTGGTTTGGGTTTTTACTTGCAATAAAAGGAATTACATATAAAATTCCCAGGTTTCTTAGAGACATTGACAACCCCTCGCCCTCCACCCCTGCATTTTCCTTCTTGTTGCCTAAAGAATTTATTTACAGGTGCAGACTATCTCTTTGGAGCCATAAAATAATAAGATTTGAAAGCAACATCGAAATTGGTGAGCTCTTTTTTCTCTCATTATCTTCATACCTGAGCGTCGGTCACATCAGAGTTCATTCGTGTGACTGAAGCTTAAAGGATTTTGATGTTTAAAAAGCAGATGAAGAAGATGGATTTGAAGGTGTTAAGTGTAGATAGTCAGGGTTTTATTTTGGTTCGGCTTCAAGGAGCAATGTGATCACTAAGAGCTGCAAAGAATGGCATCTAATCTGAAAATGAAATTTATTTTGATTCATTTTCTGTTTTTTTTTTTTTTTTTGAGAGCTCATCTACATATAACAAGGGGGAACTGGCCTGCAAATGGTTGTTATCTGGATCAATTTAAGGACGCTGAATTTTGAAGATTTCCAGTGGGAATCTTTTTATACAGGAGGCATTACTCCCACTGGGACACCCCTTCCCATTTTCTCTGGTTGTTCCAGAATAATTAAAGTCTGAAGAGAAGTCTGCCTCAGGTTAAGTGAGATGTGGTTTCAGATAAAACATAGGCAGCCTGGTTGGAAAAGCACATTTTATTCGGAGCGACCATGTTGTGGATTAATTCACACTCTCAGACATGTAATCAGAGGAACAGGGTTATGAGAACAGCATGAATTGCTAACATTCTTGCTAAAACAACTTCCGTGTGTGCAGGAAGTTGGGGGCCAACTGGGCATCAGCTGAGGGGGGGTATTCGTCCCACTCAACTTCTTGCCAACTCATCAAGGTCAGTCAAACCCTCTAGAAAGGCCGGGTATTCAGGAAAGATACACACGGTGTGTTGTGAGGGTCCCCAGGAACCCTGGATTACCCCCAGAGTCAAGATTCCTCTTGCCTCACACTCTCCCATCTGCTATGTGGTCATCACAGCTTAATTACCTGTGACTCCCCAAATTCTGAATCTGCAGACTTTGTT
>NW_006408608.1:6533551-6535976 GCF_000296735.1 Chrysochloris asiatica
AAACAGCAGTCAAGAAATCAAATGGCCGATTGGTATTAAGAAAATCTGCTACACAAGACCTTTAAAAAGTGTTGAAGAGGAAAGATGTCAGTTTGAGGACTAAGGTGTGCCTGACCCAAGACATGATATTTTCCATAGATTCATATGAATGTGAAATTTAAATAATAAATAAAGAAGACCATTGAAGAATTGATGCATTTGAGTTATGGTATTGGAGAAGAATACTAAAAGTACAATGGACTGCTAGAAGAACAAACAAATCTGTGTTGGAAGAAGTACTGCCAGAATGCTCCTTAGAAGCCAAGATGGTGAGATTTTGGGTCTCATACTTCAGAGATATTATTACAAGGATCCAGTGTCTGGAAAGGGATATCATGTTCAGAAAATTGGAGGGTCAGCCAAAATGAGGAAGATCCCCAATGACATGCATTGGCACAATGGCAGCAGTAGCATTCCAGCTTAACAATCATTGTGAGGCTGGTACAGAACCAGGCAGTGTTACCTTCTCTTATGTTTTGAGTCCTTATGTTCACTATGAGTTGGAACTGACTTGATGGCATCTAACAACATCAACAAGTGGGCTTCAGCCTTTGGTTGTGAGTGACTCTTACCCATGTGAGGTAGCTATGTGCTTTAACAAAACAAAACACAAAACACTGATGGTGGATTAGCTTCCTAGGGCTGCTGGACCAAAACACTACAAACTAAATGACAGAAATATGTTGTCTCACAGTTCTGGGGGCGGGGGCGTCCTACATCGTGGTGTTGGTCATGTTAATTGCTTCTGAGGATTCTGAGACTCTGTGCTGAGCCCGTCTCCTAGCTTCTATTGACGAGGGCAATCCTTAGCATTCCTTGGTTTGTAGATCACTCCAGTGTCTGCCTCCATTTTTACATGTCCATCTTCTCCTCTTTTATAAGGATACCATTCAGATCAGATCAGGACCCATGCTACTCCATATTGAACTCATAGTAACAGATAATATCTCCAAAGACCTTACTTCCAAACAAGCTCACATTCTCAAGTAATGGGGACCAGGACTTCTATCCGTAACAGATGGGAATAGTTACTGTGGGTTCAGTACTTGACAGCAGGCCAAGTACTGTGCCAAACACTCTCGGGCTGTGTTTTCAGTTGAACCCTTACAGCAGCCATGAGAACTCAGGATGGTTACAGTCTTCATTGTCATCTATGGTAAAGAGAGGCACGAAGGTCAAGTTCCTTCCAGGAACCTGGATAGCTAGCATATGGCAGAGCAGGCTTTGGTTCCAGGTTTGGAGTCAGCCTGTGCCTTTCATCATGCAACCCCCATCCCAACCCTAACAAATACCCAAGGACTTCCTGAGACACCACGTTGTTGTTGTTGTTGTTGTTGTTAAGTGCTGTTGAGTCTATTCCGACCCCTAGTGACCCTGTATAGGATTTCCAAGGAGCAGCTGGTGAGCTTGAACCACCGACCTTTCAGTTCAAATGACTTTGCAGTCTGACGCGTTAGCCCACAGCACCATACTAGGACTCCAGGTTACTTGACGGCAAATGTTGATGAAGAGCACTTAAAAAATTTATTGTGATGGGAAGTGAAACCATTGCACAACCTTTTCACCAATCACTCTATCAGGAGGTTTGATAAATGTCATGCCTTTGATGTTACTCCATGGGATGAAAAGGTAACACAGCAACCAGCAATGACACATTTTCAATGTCATGACAGTAACCACCAAGGCAGCCACTGGACATGGTGAGAGATTGCCAGAAACACAGGGTTTGCATACTGTGCTCAGATCTCCTGTTCATTCTCATATCTTGTTGTCTTTTTCAATGGAGCTCACTGGGATACCACCGGCATGCAACAGGATGCAGCTAAGACAGTTGGTTACAGCAATATGTGGATAGAAGGCCACAGGAACAACCCAATATGCCTCGCTTAGGATAGAGTGAACGTTCTGTGTCTGGAAGGAGAAACTGGTGGTTCTCAAATGTTGGACTAGCCCCATCAGAATCACGAACAGAGCCTAAGAAAAACACAGATTCCTGGGCACCACTGCCAGTGGAGAGCTGGGGTAGGGTCAGAAACATGTTTTGCATTTACTGTAGTTGTTATAGTTTACCAAGGTTCCAGATAATTCCAGTGTATATACAAGGGTGGGAATCAGTAGCTTTTGTAATATAACCAGAGTCTAGAATCTAAGACTGAGGTGGGTCACTTTACTTATTTCTCCTAATGGTTGCACTCATAGAAACAAATCACCCAATACAACATGGGATGGTCACAGAACTCATTGTCTCTTAACAAGAGGATTGTTGTTGTTAAGTACCGTGGAGTCAGTTCCAACTCATAGTGACCCTGCACAGGGTTTCTGAGGCCGTCAATCTTTACGGGAGCAGAAAGCCTCATCTTTCTCCCATGGAACCCCTGGTAGTTTC
>NW_006408608.1:6536646-6540342 GCF_000296735.1 Chrysochloris asiatica
CCGACTCGACGGCACTTAACAACAACAACAACAATATTTTGCAAAGACAGCCCTGAACAACATGGGCTCTGCATATGGTGATGAGTGAGGGTGGGGACTGACAAGCAGCTGGAACCTGGCTCCCACATGCTGTCTGTGGGCATTAGGCAGTTGAGTGCCTTCCATGCGGAGGCTCAATTCCATCACTATGAGACAGGCATAAGGATGCCCAACAGGTGCTTTACAAAAATACAAGTATTGGTGATAAGTGGCAAAAAGCACCAATCTTAGTATTTGGCACATCGTACGTGCTCAAGGAACAGCACCGTTCTCAGGAAGATGCAGGGTTTAAGAGAGAGAGGAAAGGGTTCTCCTGAAATACCTACGCTTCCCTAACACACAGTAGTACACACACTGTTGTTGTTACGTGCCGTGAAGTCAGTTCCAAGTCACAGTAACCCTGTACAGGGTTTCTGAGGCTGTAAATCTTTATGGGAGCAGAAAGCCTCATTTTCTCGCGCTGAACAACTGGTAGTTTTGAACTGCTGACCTTGCAGTTCACAGCCTGATTCATAACCACTACGCTACCAGAGCTCAAGCATATACACACCCACACACATGACTGCGTACACTCACAGACATGCATACACACATATTCACATGTACATTCACATACAAATTCACACACACACAGCTACATGTATGCACATATAGTCAGCCCTCTATATCTATGGCTCTGCATCCAAGGAATCAACCAACCTCATATAAAAAATATTTAAGTGGGGGTGATGATTTAGTGGTCAAAGCAACCCTACAAAAGCAAGCATAAAATGCTGCTTACATAGCATTTACATTGTCTGAGGCATTTAGAAGTAGTATAGGCACCCGACCTCAAGGTTGGTTTGAACCACAAAGATGGTGGTTCAAACTCACCAGCCACTCCTCAGAAACCTTATACAGGATCACTATGAGTTGGAACTGAGTGGATGGCACTTAATAACAACAAAAGAGATTATTTAAACTATATGGGAGGATGTGCATCGGTTATATGCAAATACTACATCATTTCTATATAAGGGATTTGAATATACATAGAATTTCGTATCCGGGGGTGGGGTAGGGTGGGGCAGTCCTGGAACCAATCCCTTGCAGATACCTTGCATCAAATGTACATACTTACACCCATATATACGTGCACATGTATTCATATACACACTTACTACACACATGCACATGGACAGATACATGAATTTGCAAACCCATCCACAATCATAAATACTCACATATAAATTAACACATGCACCCCCACTCACATATATACATGCACACATATACGCGTTCACAGCACTGAAAAAAAAAAGATCTCAATAAAATTCAGTTTTGGTCAGGGAAGTACAGATAACCACATCAAGAAAAACAGAAATGGAGACCCACCATCTTTTTTTTTTTCCCATTCCCTCTGGTTTGTTTTAGATGTATACTGAAGCACTCAGGAATATATAACCATTCAAACAACTGAAGGCTATACACCCTGCAAGCCTGCCCCCTGGCCGCCAGCACACAGCTCCTCTCCCTCCCTGAGTCCAGAGTCCCCAGCTGCTCTACCACTCCATGTCATAGTCTCTGCCTCCATCTCTGGCATCACTTCTTCTCTGGATAGGGTCCTGCACTCCACTCTTCTTCCTTGATGGTCCCAGGGTCCTCCGCTCCTGGACTGTAAGATCATCCATTTCCCTTTTGTTACAAAACGTCTACCTTTACCTGTGTAGCACTCACAATCAGTCCTGATAGCAGATATTCACTATTGAACCACAAGAGTCTTATCCCCATCTCCCCACCTTCTTTTTCAGAACGAAAATGCTCAGGATCCTGAGGGAAGGGCCACACTAAGGTACCTGGGACCTGAGTGTGAACCGCCTGACATCTGACCCATGGAGCTAGCAAACCCAGACATGCTCATGAGCTGAAGTTACAAGCACTTCAAGGGTGTGTGGCTGTTCACTGCCTCCACAAGATCGACTAATGAGCAAATGTCAGGCCTTGGTATCAGCATCCCATTGGCCCAACCTTGCAGATGGCCCCAGAGGGCTTGTTTGGCCTTGAGACCCCAGTGGATATCAAGTAACAGGGCAATCACTCCAAAGGACATGGCTGCTGTCCAGTCCAGTGCAGGCTTCTGGCTAAAGCCTGCTCCTTGGGGGAAAGATTAATGAAGTCGATGCAGTTAACCTCTCTCCTGGGGACCTTCTCTTCTGTCTCCCTGACCCAACACACACATGTTGTTGTTAGGTGCTGCTGAGTTGGTTCCAACTCCTAGTGACCTCATCACAACAGAACAAAACACCGTCCAGTCCTGCGCATCCTCACAAGTGCTATTGTTTGAGTCCATTGTTGAAACCACGGTGTCAGTCCATCTCATTGAGGGGTTTCCTCTTTTCTGATGACCCTTCACTTTACCAAGCATGATGCCTATCTCCAGGGGCTGGTGCCTCCTGATGACACTTTCAAAGTATGTAAGACCAAGTCTCGCTATCTGCATTCTTGCTGTATTTCTCTCAAGACAGATACATTCTTTCGTCTAGCATTCCATGGTATGGTCGGCATCTTTCTCCAATCAAATACACCAATTCTTCTTCAGTCTTCCTTGTCCAGCTTTCACATGCCTATGAGGGGACTGAAAATACCATGGCCTAGGTCAGGCGCACCTTACTCTTCAAAATGGTCCCTTTGCTTTTTAACTCTTCAAAGAGGTCTTGTGCAGCACATCTGCCCAGTGCAATATATTGTTTGATTTTTTTAACTGCTGTTTCCATGGGCATTGATTATGGTCCAAGGAAAATGAAATCCGTAACAACTTCAAGCTTTTCTTCATCTATCATGATGTGCTTATTAGTTCAATGGTAAGGACTGCTGTTTTATGTTGAAATCTAATCCACACTGGTTTTCTGTTTCCTCATAGATTTGCAAACTTGGAAACCCTGGTTTGAACAGACTTGAAGGCACTTAACAACAACAATCCATAATGAAGGCTGTAGAATGTGATTGCTATCAGTAAGTGCTTCCAGGGCACACATAGACACCTCATAAAATCCTCTGAGTTAGGTACAATTTAGATCTACTTTACAGAAGAACACACTGAGGCTCAGGGGGATGGAGAAACTTCCCTGGGATCACACAGCTAGTAGGTAGTGTTGTTAAGTGCCGTCGAATCAGTTCTGACCCTTAGAAACCCTGAACAAGGGTTGACAAGGCTGTAAATCTTTATGGGAGCAGAAAGCCTCATCTTTCTCCCACTTAGCAGCTGGTAGTTTCGAACTGCTGACCATGTGGTTCGCAGCCCGATTCGTAACCACTATGCTACCAGAGCTCTTAGTGAACTCATAATTCTACCCAGGCCTATCTGAAGTCATGCTCTTAATTAGACTACCGAATTAGGCCCATTCCTTATATTTGCTCTAATAGCATAGTGGTTACATGCTGGGCTGCTAACCTCAAGGTCAGCAGTTTAAAACTATCAGCTGTTCTGCAAAAAAAAAAAAAAAGGTGAAGTTTGCTGCTCCTGTCAAGATTTACAGCCTCAGAAACGCTTTATAGGGTCACTATGAATCTGAACAACTATCAACTATCAACACTCGCGGAAGTAGCAGTCAAGAGATCAGACGACGTATTGCACTGGGCAAATCTGCTGCACAGGAACTTTTTAAAGTATTGAAGAGC
>NW_006408608.1:6540583-6544754 GCF_000296735.1 Chrysochloris asiatica
TTTTTTTGTGTTACAACAACAAAGACTATCTGATCCACAGAGCTTAAAATATTTACTGTCTAGCCTAAATAGAAAAAAATTTGCCAACGCCTATTAGCTATTGCAATGTTTGTTGAACAAAGGTCCAAACAGTCTCTGGAGAGAAAAAAATCACGACAAAACAGAGGTTTGGATGGGGAGGTGGAATCAACAGAGAATAGTCCCTTCGCAGATCCTTCGCTACCTCTGACCATTGGTCTGTAAAATCACACATTCCCACGGACTCAAGAATCACTGAACTTCTGAGTTCCTCAGTTTCGTCATTTATAAGTGGGCGCAGAGCATCATCTTCCTCATAGACCTGCGTGACATTTAAATAAAGGGAACCGTCAATGAGAGAGGTTGGCACCCACGGATCGTAAAGATGGTACAGGACCGGGCAACGTTTTGCTCATTATTCACAAGTTCATTATGATGTAGAGCCCACTTAACAGTGAGTAAGAAAAACAACATCACTAAGTAAGAGGCTCAAGACCCGTTTGGATACAGAGGCCATGCTTACTGAACATTTCTTTGTTTCCTTGGGTCTCTGCAGGCCAACGGTGTTAGTTTGAAACTTCATGATGTTCCTGGCAAGAGGGTGGTGCCTCAGAGGCTACTGTTGCCACCATCCTGCTGCTCAGGGGCCCATTAGGGAGAGATATGAGTGAACACTGTTAGCTGAATAGATAAAAAAAAGAAAAAGAAAAAATGTATCACGAACAACGAGAATCCTATTTGCTTAGCCACTTATGAGTCTTCATTTCTGTTGTTAAGTGCCATCGAATCGGTTCGACCCATAGCGACCCTGTATATGGTTTCTGAGAAGCGGCTGGTGAGCTTCAACCGCTCATCTTGTGGTTCAAATCGACTCTGCAGTCCAGTGCATTAACCCACAGCAACACACCAGTTCTTATTGGCAATGATTAAATCCTTGGTGTGGCGCTGTTGGATCAGCACTGGACTGCTAACCACTAGGTCAGAGGTTCAAATCCACCAGTTGCTCCTTGGAAACCCTATACAGGGTCTCTATGAGTTGGCATTGACTTGGTGACACTCAACAAGAAGTTGCTGTGATAACACCTGGCTGCCTATTTGGTTCAGGGTGAAGGTGAAGAATCTTATTCAATAAAAACATTCCAGCAGATGTGTGTCTTCTGTGTGGTTGTTGTTGTTGTTGCTGAGTGCCGTCGAGTCAATTCCGACCCATAGTGACCCTGTATAGGGTTTCCATGGAGCAGCTGGTGAGTTTGAACTGCCGACCTTGCAGTTCAAATGGCTTTGCAGTCTGGCGCATGAACCCACAGCGCCACACCAGGACTCTGCATGTATTACTCCGTTAATGACCTTGACGGAAGGAACTCTGCTGGTCCAGTGGCCACACAACAGCAGCTCCATGTTACTCCGTTAATGACCTTGACGGAAGGAACTCTGCTGGTCCAGTAGCCACACAACAGCAGCTCCATGGAATAAACACTTGGTGACCTGCTCCCTTGAAGAGTGTTGTTGTTGTTAGGTGCCGTTGAGTCGGTACTGACTCATAGCGACCCTATCTACGTACAATAGAATGAAACACTGCCCGGTCCTGCTCCGGAAAACCAACGGGGTAGTTCTATGGGGCTATGAGTCAGAATCGACTCAACCACAATGGGTTTAGTTGTTTTTAATTTTTTTTTTTGTAATCTTCACGAGAGCACAGTGCCAGGTCTCTCTTGTGAGGCACTGCCGCCCTGTCAGTTAGCAGGAGAGGATTTAACATTGAGGGCTCCTTGGGTGTGTGTGGAGAGGCGGGGGTTCTAATAGCATCAGACTCACAGGGTAGAAGCAAGGAAACACCCATAACAGGTTGAACTCTGCACACAGGGAACATACTGTTCTCTGTCTTATTTTTAAGACACATAGAATCTCCCCAGGGTGAGGATTGCAGGCACAGTGCAGAGCAAGCGTGTCTCAAGGTCCGTAGTGGGCCCGAGCAATCTGCAGTGGCTGGGTAGCGTTCCCTTCCCCTTCCCTCCCAGAGGTTTCAGGCAGGCCCTAATCGCATTATCAAGATTATCTCCTGGCGATTCCAGGGCAGAGGCCCTGGGACTTGGCTTAATTCTGTTTTAATAAAAGGTTCTTAAACACATGTGAAAACAAAATGATGATGCCTTTACATCCCTTTAGTTGGGAAAATAAACCTTCCTAATGTAATGTGTGGGGTTTGGTGTTACCTATTGTTTTGCTGTTTGAATTTCTTTTTTCTTTATATTTTTTAAGAACGTGTATTGCTTTGGAGTCCTAGTGTGGCACTGTGGGATAAGCATTACACCGCAAGGTTGGTTTAAAGTGCAAGGCTGGTGGTTCAAACTCACCAGCCGCTCCTTGGAAACCCTGTACTGGGTCACTATGGGTTGGAACCAACTCAATTGCACTTAACAACAACAACACTGCTTTGGAGATTGTTGAGGGTTAGGGTGCAGTGGTTCTTCCATTTTGAAATGATTTTCCTGGCAACAAAGGGAACAACCAGTTTCCCCAGAAGCCAGAACCTTCTCTGGTTGCACAGAAGCACCTTGTTGAGTAGCTCATCCTTTCTAAAGCGGCAAACTCTCGTTAGAATGATGCTCTCAATCCAGGCACAGGCTTTGAATGCTGTTTTCATCTTTTCTTTGCAGAAAACATGCACTTTTTATTTCTCCTGGTAGAAGCAAGGTGGTGGCTGACTTTCTAGAAGTTTGCCAAACCATTTATATGTTCCCATAGATTATACGGGATCCAACACAAAGTGCTGCTTGTGAGAACTGTAAATGGAAAAGGAGACTTACAGGTGAGCAGCAGGGACCAGGCATCTCATTGTTTATATTTCCCATCCCACCCTATCCAAAGTCCCATAGGACTCTAGGTTTCTTCAAGGCTAAACATCCTCTCTACATGATGGCCTATGAAAACCTCACTAATTCCACCATTCATAATGCATTCCTTTGGCTAGTTTCTGTCTTTTCCCAGCAGCCTCTTTGAAAACACACACACAAATCAAAGCAGGTAAAAGCAGAAGTTTTACCAGTCTCTAAACATCCCCGTGTGAGTTAGGATAACTTCCGTCCTGCCTATAGTGCCCCTCTATAGACCTCTACATGGTCGTGATGAAATTGGGTTACATGGGGTGAGGGGAAGGAGGGTGCAGGCAGAGAGAGCCTACTTGTGGATGATGGTATCTGTGACATAGCTGAAAAGCACCTTTCTATTACAGAGATTCAAAGAAGTTCTGGTAGCGTAGTGGTTACGAGTCAGGCTGCCAACCTCAAGGTCAGCAGTTCAAAACTACCCGTGGTTCCATGGGAGAAAGATGAGGCGTTCTGCTCCCGTAAAGATTTATATCCCGGAAACCCTGTGCAGGGTCACTCAATGGCGCTTAACAACATATATATATGTATACATATGGAAGGATGGTTCAGAAAAGCCCAAGTATGGAACTATGACAATTTTGTTTTCTATTAAATTCAGTAGGTGGCAGAAGTAGGGACTTGTTGTTAAGTGCCTTCGAGTCAATGCTGACTCATTTGTTGTTGTTGTTAGGTGCCATCAAGTCAGTACCAATTCATAGCAACCCTATGCACAACAGAATGAAACACTGCCCAATCCTAGGCCAACCTCACAATTGTTGCCACTCTTGAGCCCATTGATGCTGCCACTTGTTAACCCATTTTGCTGGGGTCTTCCTCTTTTTCTCTGACCCTCCACCTTACCAAACATGACATCCTTCTCCAGCGACTGGTTCCTCCTGACAATATGTCCAAAGTATGAGAGACAAAGTTTGGCCATCCTGGCCTCCAAGGAGCACTCTGGCTGCACTTGTTCCAACACGGATCTATTGGTTTTATGGGCAGCCCATGGCACTTTCAGTATTCTCCTCCAACACCATGACTCAAAAGCATCAATTCTTCTACACTCTTCCTTATTCACTGTCCAGCTTTCACATGCATATGAGGTTATTGAAAATACCATGGCTTGGGTCAGGTGCACCTAAGTCCTCCAGCTGACATCTTTGCCTTTCAACACTTTAAAGACATCTTCTGCAGCAGATTTGCCTAATGCAATACATCATTTGTTTTCTTGACTGCTGCTTCCATGAGTGTTGATAGTTGATCCAAGAAGAATGAAGTCCTTGACA
>NW_006408608.1:6544854-6549660 GCF_000296735.1 Chrysochloris asiatica
AACACCACAACTCAAGTGCATCAATTCTTCTACGGTCTTCCTTATTCACTATACAACTTTCACATGCATATGAGGTTACTGAAAATACCATGGCTTGGGCCAGGCGCATCTTAGTGCTCAAACTGACATCTTTGCTCTTTAATACTTTAAAGAGGTCTTGTGCAGCAGATTTACCCAATGCAATACGTCATTTGATTTCCTGATTGTTGCTTCCATGAGTGCTGAGAGTTGATCCAAGCAAAATGAGGTCATTGACAACTTCAATTTTTTCTTCTTCAATCTTTTAGTACAGGGTTGTTGTTGTTATTAAGTGCCATCAAGTCGGTTCCAACCCATGGCGACCCTGTATAGGGTTTCCAAGGCGCAGCTGGTGAGCTTGAACTGCTAACCTTGTGGTTCAAACTGACTTTGCAGTCCAGCGCATTAAACCACAGCACCACACCAGGACTCCTTTAGTACATTAGACAGCAGTAATATATATATATATATATTGTCAATGGAGATATGGATGGACAGACAGATGAATGGATAGACAGATCATCAAAAGAATAAAAGGTACAGACTGGGGAAAAAGGGGCAGGAAGAAAGTAGAGAATCCAAGTCATGGCCAATTGAAAAATAATGAAGAATGATGTTAATACAGTGACTCTGAAATGGCGGTTTTAAACTTAAAGCAAACTGGATTAAAATCTTACACACTTTTTGGGGATGCTGCTCCTTGTTTAAACGAAGAACACCTGTCATAGATTTATAACAGGACCCAGATTATATGGCTAGAACAAGTCCATGAAAACCTAAAGGTATAGCTTTCTAGACAGTATTTTTTCTGCCACTTGGCTTTTTCTATTTATTTATTGTTTTCTTTGCAGGGTGGCCCTGATTTGTGGCCTGGAGGTCTACCCTGGTGCAGGCTCAAATCACTACCCAAAGGTCCTGTTCTAACCATGAAGAGTTAGCACTTCCCACCCACTAGGAAGCCTATTATTGGAAAAGTGGAACCTAACAAGTATTGGCAAGGATGTGGAGGAACTGGGACTCTCCTCCATGGGCACTGAGACTGTAGAATGGTCCAGTCACTGTGGAAAACAGTTTAGTGGTTCCTCAAAAAGGTAAGCACAGAACTATCACATAACCCAGCAATTCCACTCCGAGGTATATACCCACAAGACTTGAAAGCAGGAACTCAAATGGATACTTACACATCAATGTTTATGACAGCTTTAGTCACAATAGCCCAAGGTGGAAACAGCTTCAATGTCCATCAACAAATAAATGCATAAACAAAATGTAGTCTATGCATAAATGGAATATTGGTGTTGTTGTTAAGTGCTGCAGAGTCAGTTTTGAGTCATAGCAAACCTGTATAGGGTTTCAAGGAGCAGCCGGTGAATCTGAACTGCCAACCTTGTGGTTCAAACTGACCTTGTGGTCCAGTGCATTATCCTACAGCGTCACACCAGGAGTATTACTCAGCCATGAAGAGAAATGAAGTCCAGATACATGTTACAACATGGATGAACGTGAAAACATGATGCTGAGTGAAATAAACCAGATACAAAATGACAAGTACTGCACAATCCCATTTATGTGAAATATCCAGAATAAACAAATGCAGAAAGACTGGGGTAGTGGGGAATGGGAGTTATGAAGGGGTACTGAGTTTTTGTTTGTTGTTGTTGATGTTTACCATCAAGACAATTCTGACTCACAGTGACCTCATGTATGCAGAGTAGAACTGCTCCCTGGGATTTTCAAGCCTGTGACCTTTCAAATGAAGATCACCAGACTTATGTCTCACACAGCTGATGAGTGGGTTCGAACCCCCAACCTTTCATACTTGGTCATTTGTGCCACCAGGGACCTGAGTTTGTTTGTTATTGTTGTTATTAAGTGCCCTTGAGTTGGTTCCAACTCATAGTGACCCTGTATAGAGTTCCCAAGGTTTGAACCACCAAACTTGCAGTTAAGCAATTCAAATGGACAGTGATGATGGCTGTACAACATGGGGAATGTACTTAATGCTATTAAATTATACACTTAAAAATGGCTAAAATGAAATTTATGTTTGTAACTTAATCATGTATTGCTCGAAATTTCAAATAGAATTAAAGATTGATTTTTCAGTTAAAAAAAAAAAAAACTGGTTAAAATGGCAAATATTTCTCTATGGATTTTATACTGTAAATTTACTGTATAAAATGTCCTGGACCATAGAAATTCATTTAAAGCAACAGAAGATAAAGGGACTCAGCCACTGAGAGACCGCAGAGTGGCAAAAGACTTTCCTGTTGGTGGGACTGTTTCCATGTTGAAAGCATCGCGTGGGACACCCAGCTTCCTTCCATCCACCTCTGTTTGTTAAGGACTTGAATAGGGACTGCTCCCACATCCAGCCCATGGGCCAGAATAAAACACACCACCCAACTACCCCACGTCATCAATTACTATTAAATTTTCTTTTCTTCGAATGCTGTTGTTGGTGTGTGCCGTCGAGTCGGTTCCGACTCATAGTCACTCTGTAAAGGGTTTGAACCCCCGACCTCGCGGTTCAAACCGACCTTGCAACCCATGGTACCACACTAGGACTCTTTCTCTTCTAATACTGGAGTTCAAATGGCTCCTCTTCGACCCTGAAATTACTCTCTTGGAAAAAAGGCCCCAATCTAAGGTATACAAAATCAATCCAATCAAGTCAATGTTCTTTTCAATGATGCTTTCATAGAATAAAGTTCATCAAGATTGAGTTAACAGCCTGGTACGGTGTGAGTCTGTGTGTTTGCAGAAGCATTTTTAGTCCCGGGGATCAGTTATGGGAATAAATTCTGTGTCTCCTCCCCCTATCCCCCAACCTGGTGGGAAAGGTGAGAAGGGACTAGGCCTAGTTTCTCATTTACTAAAACTATCCTGCTGGTCCCAGTTCATTAACAAAGCAGTCAGGTGTTGAAGTGAAAGACCTCCCCAGTAATTACCTGAAAACTGATAAGAAACATCCATGTTGAGAAACCCCCAACCTGGAATACAAGACAGCTAGGATTTTCCATCACCACAAGAAAGTCTAAATATTTCCTCTAAACACAGCAGCTTCTGAAAAATACATTCCATTTTCAACAAGAGCTTCTTTCTCCAGGTTCATACACCCAAACAAAGCACATTGAAAATTAGATGAGGAATTACCAGCAAGTGTTTGGGTCTAATCGTGATCTTGCCTAATTTGGTCATTTAAAGAACAAACGGTTTTATCTGAATGCCACTCTTGGATTGAAAATGTGATACATGAGTATTAGTCGCTTTTTTCAAATCTGAGATTCAGACAGTTTTAGGGTAACCACCTGACTTCTAATGTGTCGGGTTTTCCTCTTTATATACCATGTTGCTTTGATCTGTATCATGGACAGCATTTTAGGAAGTATGGATTGATTTGTTCTTTTTGATTCCCTTACAGAGGGTTACTTGAATGATGTTACTTACATGACCCACCTCCCTATCCACAAAGGCACCACACACCACTTGTGTGTAGGCTGAATGAATAAGATACTGTCCACATAACTGTACACATGCTTTTCAACTGTACAAAGAATCTGCTGATTAAGAAAACGCAAACTTACTTAAAATACTACTGAATTGATAGTTTCTGAGTTAGTTGTGATTTTTCTCTGTCAGAAGATATTAAAAGAAAACTACTGAATATACCATGGTTTACCAGGAGAACAAACACATCTGTCTTAGAAAGGCATACAACCAGGTGTGCTTTAGAAGCAAGGATGGTGAGCCTTCATCGCTCATACTTTGGACTTGTTATCAGGACGGACCAGTCCCTGGAGAAAGGCATCATGTTTGGTAAGCAAAGCATCTGTGAAAAAGAGGGAGACACAGTGGCAGCAGCAATGAGTTCACACCTTGCCATGATGGCGAGGCTGGTGCAGAACCAGGCTGTGTTTCATTCCGTTGTACGTAATAGGGTAGGGTCACTATGAATTGAAAACTAACACCACGGTACCTAACAAAACAATAGAGCACCGTTATCTGGAATGAGGGATGTTTCTGGCATTAAAAAAGGTTTTCATATACAATATTAGAAGCCACTTCTATTGACTCGTGATCCCATGGTAATTTTGGCGTTCATATTTTATACAGTATTTCATTATAGGCTGTTATGTATTTGGTGTTATGTGACAGTGGAAAAGCAGCAATTTGTTACTCCCGAGCAGGCGCCATTCACTGCACTGACGCTAGTAGCCCCTCACCCTTCAGAAGGCTCGGGCTGGGTGGGGATGGAGCTCCCCAGTCTCAGCCCACAGGCTCCTAGAGAGCTTCAGCCCACTGGTAAAGCCCGATTGAAGGCCTCATTACATTCATAACTAATTTTAGTTTTGTTTCACCTTTCTATTTAACTGCAGTCCCCATCATACGAGTTAGCATGTATCTGTCCACTAGCCAGTGAATAATTCTTCATTCCCTCCCGCTCTCACCATAAGGTTTTGAGGGAGGCACTATTGTTTATAGCTTTTAATTCTTTATTGTCAATTGGGCCAAGGATGACAGAGCAGCTCAGCTTTCCATTCCTCAGTTCAGACAGGTTCTGTGTTCTCTCAGGATTGCAATTCTCTCACTTACCCACTGCCTCTCTGTGTCTCCTGGCTGCATTCGGAGGCACTGTGACTACCCCACCTCACAGAAGGGAAAATCCAAAGATGTGCAGAGAATGACAAGTGAATTAAAACTCCCTGCTGCCAACTGACATGAACTGGGTGCAGCAAACTGCATCTGGACCAGGGAGGTTAGTACACACGCAGTCACACACACATA
>NW_006408608.1:6549760-6555777 GCF_000296735.1 Chrysochloris asiatica
TGCTCTTTGATCTTCATCAGTAAATGTTTTAAGTCCTCTTCACTTTCAGCAAGCAAGGTTGTATCATCTGCATATTGCAGGTTGTTAGTGAGTCTTCCTCCAATCCTGATGCCACATTTTTCTTCATAGAACCCAGCTTCTTGGATGATTTGCTCAGCATACAGGTTGAGTAAGTATGGTGAAAGAACACAACCCTGTTGCACACCTATCTTAATTTTAAACCCTTCAGTGTTTCCATGTTCTGTTTGAACAACTGACTCTGACTCATAGCAACCCTGTATAAGGCTTCTAAGGAGTAGATGGTGGGTTTGAACTGCAGATCTTACAGCTAGCAGTCTAGTGCTTATCTTACAAATCCACATCAGGATTACTAAGAGTTCAGTAGGAGTGAGACGCAGGGACTTACAGGTGGGGTAAATGACAGAGGTTGGAAAAACAGTTATGTGATCCATCACTGGGGGTGAAGGTTAGAACCTGGAACATGAGTAAGGCAGGGACCATGCATTCAAATGCCTACAGGCACCAGGTGGTGTCCCCCATGCAGTGACATGGGAGTGCAGGGGACTATGGCAAACTGGGAGGATCTGGAATCTCTCTCCAATAGCAACATCAGTCAGTCTCTAGTTCACTGTGTCCATCCAGAATGCAAGAATGCAGGCCAGGAATGGCCAAGCCTTCTGATTTCTCAAGAAAAGCTAGAACCCCAAATTTCTTATGATATCTCCCAAGTTTTGAGTGTTAACTCGTATAAAGTTAAGAAAAGATAAAACCCACTGCAGAGACCAAAGGGAAACACATGTATGTGCTGCATTCCCAGGATTCAATGAGTGAAGTCTATGGTATCTGGGAAACAGTACATGCTCAGTAAATATTGGTTAAGAATGAAGAAAGACAATAAATCTGGCAATAAAAAATCCCTGAGGAGTCCCTAAGACTACTCTAGGGTGAATTTCCAGTTACTATCGAGCTGACCCCAACTCAGGCCAACCCCATGTGTATTAGAGTAGAACTGAGTGAGCACCATAGGGGTTGTTTGTGGCTGATTTTTCAGAAGCAGGTTGCCAGGACATTCTTTCATGGTACCATTGAATGGACCTTTGGTTAGTAGCTGAGCTTGTTAATCATTTGCACCACCCAGAGATGCCCTAACACTGAAGACTTTACCTAAAGCCGATTTTCTCAACCTTGACATTACTGACAACGAGGACCGGATAAGACTTCATAGTAGGAACTGCCTTGGGTTTGTAGGATGAGTCAGGTAGTAACTAGTTGTGGTGTCCAAAATTGTCTGTCTGCAGATGTTGTCAGCAATATATTTGCACAGCAGGTTACAACTTAACTGAGTGCCATGAGTATTTCCCTATGATCCGCTGCTGAATCAGTTAGTCCTAGAAGAGGCATCCCTATATCCTCCCAGGCCACTCCCCAAAATAAACCAGATTCGTTGTCATCAAGTCCACGGTGATGTATGGTAACCCCACGTGTATCACAGTAGAATGGTGCTCATCAGGTTTTCAATAGCTGATTTTTGGAAGTGCATCACCAGGCCTGTCTTCCAAGGCACAACTGAATGGACGTAAACCTTCAAGTCATCAGTCAGCAGTGAATATGTTAACCGTTTGCACCACCCCAGGTCTCTACTGTATCCAGTGGCTGGGAACCAAAAGGAAGAGAGAAGTTGGGGGCAAAATCATCCCAATTTGAGAACCACTGACTTAAATTTACCCGTCTCCTCCTGGCTCCAACTTGCAGCTTTACAGCTCATATCCAAGGTTGAAACGGACTTGGGACCACTCACTACAGGCACATGGTCCCAACATGCCCTCTGGAACACAAGAGGCTTTCGTCTAAGCTCCAGGACGGGCATCCACGCCCTTGCTTGCCTGAGCAGAGGTCACTTTGTGACTCTCTGCTGCTGTCAAGGTCTGCCCAGCTGACCCAGGCTCCCAGAAGCCCTTTGAAGGACTGACTTGCCTTGCTCACAGCAGCTCCTGCAAGGCTGCACCCTGTTGGAAAGGGTCTGACGGATAGTCCCCCGTCTCCAGGGCCTCCATTGCTGCCCATGTGTCTGAGGAAGCCTTCGGCTGAGAGGACCACTGATCTCGGCTGGTGGTTCTCAAACTCATGGTGGCTGAGAATCAGCTGGTGGGCCTGTGAAAACACAGATGGCTGGGCCCCACCCCTCAGAGTCTCAGATTCAGCAGGTCTCGGGGAGGATCTGAGAATGTTGTCTGTTCTACACGTTCCCAGGTGATGCTGCTTAATGCTGCTGCTGGCGGAAGGACCACACTTTGAGAAGCATTCCCGTAGGTGCTAGTGAAGACACTTAATCCCACCTGGTTCCTCTCCAAGAGAAAGCAGGGAACTGGGAAGCCAGGAGGATTTAGGAATGCCTCTCCTAAGCCAAAAGATTTCTTTACAGTTTTAAAAAGGAAAACTTTACAGTTTTAAAAAGGAAAACTGGCTACGGTGCATCTAATCCAGGTCTTTTCATGGGCATGCAAAAGGTGGACAACGAAAAAAGTAGGCAGATTAACTGGTGCAATTGTGGTGGTAGTGGTTGTGGGTCTGCTTTAGAGTTTCTGAAGATGTAAATCTTTACAAGAGTAGAAAACCTCCTCTTCTGCAAACAGCGGATACATTCAAACTACTGACCTTGCGGTTAACAGCCCAACTCATAACCCAGTACAATACTAGGGTTTCTTGTGTTGTTGTGGTTAAGTGCCGATGAATCGGTTCTGACCCATAGCGACCCTTTATAGGATTTTCGAGGAGCAGCTGGTGGGCTTGAAACACAGACTTTGCGGTTCAAACCGACTTTGCCATCCAGCGCATTAACCCACGGCGCCACACCAGGACTCTGTGGTGTTGACAGAGACTATCAAATACACTATGGATTTCCAGAAGGATGAACAGATCAGTCTTAGAGTTGTTCTTTGTTGTTGTGTGTCATTGAGTCGTTTCTGACAGGGAGTTCAAAGATATAAATCTTTTCGGGAGCAGAAAGCCTCATTTTTCTCCCACGGTCTTAAGAGTTGTTCTTAAGTGCCATCAAGTCGATTCCAACGCACAGTGACCTTGTAGAGGGTTTCCGAGGAGCAGCTGGTGGGTTGAAACTTCAGACAATCCAGTGCTTATCCTACAGCACCACACCAGGAGTCTTAGAGTAATACACCCAAAATGTTCCTTCCCAATAAAGATGGTGAGACTTAGCTTTGTTTACTTTGGATTGGCCACTAGAGAAGAGCATCATGTTTGGTGAAGTGGAGGGCCAGTGGAAATGAGGGGACCCCTCCATGGGATGGACTGACACACAGCTGTGACAGTGGATTCACACATGCCAAAAACCATGAGGATGACGCAGGACCAGGAGATGTGCCGTCTGTTATACAGGCCACGATGAGTAGAAGCCAACTTGACGGTAACCAGCAACCACATGGCTCTCCTTGGTTTTTCTACCTGTGCCTGACCAATCCACCCACAGACAAATCAGAGTAATTCAGGACACTGAGAGAAATGGTAACTTGCAGTGCGAGTATTTTGCAGGTTCAATAAAGTACGTTTGTATGCCTACCCGCTCCTCTGTTTTTTAAATTATTTTTCTTGTCCCTTTGATAATGCAGTGTATTTGGATGGCTCTCCCAGTCATTAGAGTGAATTAGTGAAATCCCTCTTTATAGGTTTTTGTTTGTGTGAGCTTAACAGAGGTGGTTTAAATCACTGGACGTCTGAAATGCCTTCTCCGACAAGTGCTTGGATAATGCTTCATTATACGCAGTCTTAGCTGCTTACAGATATAGATTAGAACCATTTGCTCCTCTGTGGATGGGGAAACTGACATGTCAGTGGCTCGGACACAGAGCTATTTTCCTGAAAGGGAAGCCTCTTGCATTTCTGTTCATTGCCCTGTGGTTTTGCTAAGAGTTGCCGATGGGAGTCATCAACCCCATTGGTCATCATCTGGGTGACAGCTGTTTCCCCAGAGCAGGGGGATCAACTCATCCTGTTTTATGTGGGACTTTCTCAGTTTGATCACTGAAAGTTGCCCATCAGGAGAAACTCTCAGTCCCCATCAAGCAGGGGTGGTAGGTCATCTTAGCTCCATGAATCATGGTGATGTATGTATGTACACTTGGGCACTCTGAGTTTGGAAGATTTCCAAATAATAATGTCAAACGTTGCCATTGGGTATTGATTACCTGGGTGGCACAAGTGGTTAAGCACTTGGCAATTGACTGAAAGTTTGGAGGTTTAAGCCCTCTCACAGGTGCTTCTGAAGAAAGGCCTGCCAATCTGCTTGTGAAAAAAGGCTTGAAAGCCCCTCGGATCACAGTTCCACTCTGACACACACATGGAACTGCTATCAGTGCCAACAGACACAATGCCAACTGGTACTGGTATTGAGTACTTGCTTTTTTTTTTTTATGTTTTATTGTGAATTATGTGATAGTTTACATGGGAGAACATTAGTTTTACATTCATCCTGTCGTGTATCATTTCATTGCCATGGTTACAATTCCCTCCATGCATCATCAACCAACCAAAGGGTATATCCTGCAAGCCTGTCCCCTGGTCATCAGCACACAGCCCCTCTCTCTCTCTGGGTCTGAAGTCCCCAGCTGCTCCATCTCCCCACATCATCGTCTCTGCCTCCTGCCTCCATCTCAGGCATCACTGCTTCTCTGGGTAGGGTCCCACTCTCCGCTCTTCTCTCTTGATGGTCCCAGGGACCTCCACTCCTAGACTGCAAAGTTAATCACTCCCCTCTTTGCTACAAAATGTCTACCTTTACATTTTCAACCCTCATAATCAGTCTTGATTAACAGTTATTCACTATTGTATCACAAGAGACCTATCCGCATTTCCTTTCATCAGCCCTGTCCAGACAGATTGGATACTACTCAGTGGAGATTCTACCTTCCTCCTCACCCTCTGGATCTAGGTTCCTTCTTGAAAGCTTGTAAGCCAGTCACTTCTTGCCTTAAGTACTTGCTTCTTGTTATTAAATGCCGATGAATCAGTTCTGACTCACAGCGGCCCCCATATAGGGTTTCCAAAAAGCAGCTGATAGGTTTGAACTGCCAACCTTGTGGTTACCAACCCAATGCTGATCCTACAGCACCATACCAGGACTCCAGAGAACTTACTAGGAAGCTTCAGAAAGTTTGTGGAAAAATGGTACTAAAAGAAAATGGATTTTTTCCACAAACTTTTTGAAATCCCTTCTTACTTGCCAGATACTTAATCTAAATACCTCTTTTCATGCTCAGAACAATGTCAGGAAATATCATCCATATGTGACTGGTGAGGGAAACTGAAGCTTGGCAAGGTCGCTCAAAGAGAACCCAGAGTGATCCCAGCTGGTAAAGAGCAGAACCAGGCTGTCACCTGGGGAGCAGCTCTCCCCCCCCTTAGAGGCAGCACTATCTTTTGGCACGTTGTACAGTCTGAGGGCTGGACATCACAGACCACAGCATCCACACTAGGGCTGGGGAGCAGGGCACTTGTCCATGTGATGTTGCTGCTGCTGCGGGTTCAGGGATCTCATTGGAAACTACTATGCCACATCACTTGGCCAGTAGAGATTTGAGCTCAGGAAGCATCACCACACTGCAAGCACTGCTAAAGATTTGCAGCCTCGGGTTTCGCGGGCTCTGCACCATGCCTTGGGCTCAGGACTGGACCAGCTGAGCTTCTTGAGGCAGGGCGAGGTCTCTTTAATGCCCACACCAGAACAGGTCTGGTACATGGAGAACCTAATTAGAGATCTGTGGAATGAATGAACTCCTTCCTTGGTCTCCTGCCATTTGGGGAGCAATTTTTTGTGTTTTTTGAGTTTTATTTTGGTATATATGTATATATACACATACGTATACGGGGCTCTGGTAGCATAGTGGTTACGAGTCGGAGTGCTAACCTCAAGGTCAGCAGTTCAAAACTACCAGCCGTTCCATAGGAGAAAGATGAGGCTTTCTGCTCCCGTAAAAAGTTACAGCCTCGAAAACCCTGTTCATCAG
>NW_006408608.1:6563493-6566130 GCF_000296735.1 Chrysochloris asiatica
TCACACACACATACACACAGGAGGGAGCTTCAGTACACACACATAGACACATATACATACCAGGGGGCTTCAGTTGCACACACATACAAGGGGAATTCAGTTTATATGCACATATTCACATATATACACACACACAGGAGGAGACTGCAGAATACACATGCATATACACACATACACACATGAGGGACTTCAGTACAAACACACACAAGGGGGCTTTGGTATGCACACACATATACACACATGAGGGGGCTTCAAAGAGTTTGTTAAAAGAGTCCATTATCTTTCTATTTCATTTTCCACAAACTTTTTGATGCCCCAATATTCACATATATTGGATTCCTCGTGCAGCACTGTTGGATCAGCACCAGTTCAAACCCACCAGCCACTCCTTGGAAACTGCACAGTCGCTATGAGTCGGAACCAACTTGACGGCACTTAACAACAACAGCAAGAATCAGCACTGGACTGCGAACCACAAAAGTCCGCAGTTCAAACCCACCAGCTGCTATTTGGAAACCCTATACAGGGTTGCTGAGTCGGAACCAACTTGATGGCACTTGACAACAACAACAATGACAATATACATATAGTTGAGTATATGAAAGATGCACCATCCCTCTATCTTCACAAGCACAAACCGGTGTAATTGGTCACCTCACTCTCCTTCCCCCAGTTTCCACCACCACTCGGTTACACCCACTGCCCCCGAAGCCACCCAGGCAGCCAGGTGTGGTCATTGCCAATCTGATTTCACACAGAAAGTTCTTTAAAGGAGCACAAAGCTCTGAGCAGACGTACTGTACTAATTAAAATAAGCTCTTTTTTGTTTCAAAGAAGACTTCAGGGAGTCGTTGTGGTTTAAGATTTAAACCGTTTAAAGATGATCTTAGGACACTCGTTTCTATTTTTACAGTGAAGATGTGAGTGCAGGTGTCTAATTCAGGACAGAAGGGACTCGTGCCCAAAAGGCAGAAGCAGCTCATCCAGAGAGAGTCCAATGCCTGGTGGGACACTAGCAAGCTCGGTTACTTTTCCGCTTTAACAACAGAACTCCCATTCTCTAAACTCCTTACATACTCATGGAAGGAGAAACCCTCTGTATCAAGGGCTCTGTCCTGTGCTCAACAGACTTCTGGGGAGTTACTCCTTTCTGAAGAGCTCCAGATCCAATTCCTCCTTCTTGGAGCACCAAGCCTCATGCCCAGCCTCTCTGCTCTCTCCAACAATCTCACCAAGAGGTGTGCTGGGGGAGGGGAGACAAGTCTGGTATCCCCTCAAACCAGCTAAGATCAAATACTCTGCCACTGAGCAAGTGAAATAACCCATGGTGCTGTAGAATCATCATGGGACTACTAATCACAAGGTCAGCAGTTCAAACCCACCAAACGCTCCTCAGAAACCCTTTACAGACACAGTTGCTATGAGTCCGAACCAACTAGACAGCACCTGATAACAACATTTACCAAGAGTCTATGCTCAGGAAACATCATTAGCATTATGATTCTAATCTTTCTCTCCTTTTTTATGTTTCTTACTTTGCTCACAAATAGAATTTCCTACTGAAAATGTTAGGGACTCTGGTAGCGTAGTGGTTACGAATTGGGCTGCTAACCTCAAGGTTGGCAGTTCGAAACTACCAGCCGTTTCACAGGAGAAAGATGAGGCTTTCTGCTCCCGTAAAGATGTACAGCCTCGGAAACCCTGTATGAGTCAGAACCAACTCCATGGTACTTAGCAACAGCAACAACTGAAAATGTTTTACATGATAAATTAATAACAACACATTCCCAGCATGAAAATTTTGGAAACTACAAGCAAGTTAATGTAGATAAAAATGACCCCTATTCTCGTACCCAGAGCTAACCTCTATCAATATTGTCGTCAATTTCCTACATGTATTTTTTTCTATGATACTTTCTTGATTGTAATCTTAACATAAATGTGACTTTCACCCTTTACCCAACTTTATACCCTGCTTTTCTGCACTTGGGCCTTTTAGCTTATGTGTGTTTTTCTTGTTATGGACATTAACTTAAAGGTTGTCAGTTCAAAGCTACCCAGTACAGCACAGGAGAAAGGCATGCTGATAAACATTCCAGCCAAGAAAACCCTATGGGGCAATTCTACTCTGTAACACAAGGGGTAACCATGAGTTGGAACTGACTCCATGATTTTTTTCCCCAAGCTACTATGATTGAGCCCTGGTGTGACCCTGTAGGATAAGAACTGGACTGGTAGACAAAAGGTTGTCTGCTCAAACCCACCAGCCACTTAATAGACAGTACACAGCAACATTTTCCAGAGTTTAAGTTCACAAAACCTTATACAGAGTCGTTATGGAGACAGAACCGACTCTACAGCATACAACAACAACAACAACAACAACAATGATTAAAAGGTGTGGGGTCCTAATGTGGCACTATGGGATAAACACTGAGTTACCAACCACAAGGTTAGTGGTTCAAACCCACCAGCCGCACCTCGGAAACCCTATACAGGGTCGCTTGGAGCTGGAATTGACTCAATGGCAACTTATCAACAATAATGATTAAGGTATACATTGAACTAGTTCTTATGGAAAGACTCCCCCAGTTCAGTTCATGACTAAGGTACGCCTGACTCTAACCATGGTCTTTT
>NW_006408608.1:6566230-6567585 GCF_000296735.1 Chrysochloris asiatica
AAAAAGTTACAGCCTCGAAAACCCTGTTCATCAGGGTCGTTATTAGTCAGGACCAATTCAACGGCACACCACCATCACCACCAGATAGATAGATAGATAGATAGATAGATAGATAGATAGATAGATAGACAGACAGACAGATAGATGATAGATAGATAGATAGACATATAGATGATAGATAGATAGACAGATAGATGATAGATAGATAGATAGATAGATAGATAGACATATAGATGATAGATAGATAGATAGATAGATGATAGATAGATAGATAGACATATAGATGACAGATAGATGACAGATAGATGATAGATAGATAGATAGATAGATAGATAGATAGATAGATAGATAGACAGACATATAGATGATAGATAGATAGATAGATAGATAGATAGATAGATAGATAGATAGATAGATAGATAGATAGACTGACTCCTGGTATGGCGCTGTAGGATCAGCACTGGACTGCAAACCACAGGGCTGGCACTTCAAATCCACCAGTTGCTCCTTGGAAACACTATACAGGGACGCTGTGAGTCACAACTGACTCAACGGGACTTAATAAGACCCTACTTCTGATCCCTACTGAATAGAACAGAAAATGTCCATAGTTTCATAAGTGGGCTCTTCTGAACCATCCTTCCAAGGGCAGAATCAGCACTAACACTCAAGACCTCCCCTGTAACATCAGCACCATTTCCCTGTGTCTCTATTAGCTCCCCTTGTTAGCTTACAGCTTTCATATATATGGTCAGAAACTCAGTTCCTTGCCAAACATGGCACGCTGGAAATGAGATGAGGAAGTACCAGCAAATGCTTTTGCCCGGATTGTGATAGAGCTTGATTTCCATGATGCTCTTGGACTGAAATGAGGTATAGCGACTTTCTCCAAATACACAGCTTTAGAAAATCCACCTGAGTCTTTGAACAGTGGGTTTCCAGCAGAGGTTCTCAACCTTGCCACTATTGACATTTGAGGGCTGATGATACTTAGGTATAGGACGTCATCTTTTGCACTGTGGGATATTTAGCAGCATGTCTGGATTCTAACTTCTCCAGACAGGGCCAAATGTCCCCCTGTGGTAAAAAAGCATCCTGCTTGAGATCCAGTGAGCTGATGCATAACTTAGTACATTGGAAGTGGTAGCTGAGTGACCCTGCATAGGGTTTCCAAGTCTGTAAATCTTTACGGGAACAGAAAGCCTCATCTTTCTTCCATGAAGAAGCTGATGGATTCAAATGGCCCAGCTTATAATCCATTATGCTACCAGTGGTCCCTTAGCTTAGTACAATTACTGTTGTTGTTGGTCACTATCAAGTTGGTACCGACTCATAGTGAGCCTATCTATGCACAA
>NW_006408608.1:6573961-6575850 GCF_000296735.1 Chrysochloris asiatica
GCAGGAGACAATGAATGAAAGGTCAGTTGGGAAGAGCCTATGGAGTTTGACTGGTAAAGTGGCAGGAAATGGTAGGTAAATGCAGGTTGATAGTAAAGTGGTGACTACTGTTAACCTCCCCTTTCACGGCAGCCAGCACGTTCCTGCAATTCACTGGGGCTGGGGAGACATCACAAACTCAAAGTCGTGGACGTTGTCTGCAGACACATTCTTTCCAATCTGAATTTTCTGCAGCATTTAAGAATCACAAAGGGTGCAAGAAAGATTTATGTTTATACTGTATGATTGGCCACTGAGCGCAGATTCTGACAACAGTTTTCTGGATATGACAAGGCACTTCTATCCGCAGGCTGGTGTGGACTCCTTCCTAGTTCTTTGGTCCTTTTCCTTAGTCCATCCTATCATTTACTTACCAACCCAGATGGTGGGCACTACTCGATGTTGCAGACTCACGTCCTAAAGTCATTTCTTGTCCTCCAATTTTCCTGATAACCCAGGAAAGTCCATTGCCAATCCTTAAAGACAGACTGGATGTGACTTTTGGAATAGGTAAAGCCCCTTTGTTGTTGTTGTTAAGCGCCATCAAGTCAGTTCCAACTCAAAGTAACCCTGTATAGGGCTTCCGAAGAGTAGCTGGTGGGTTTCAACTATTGGCCTTGCAGTTAGCAGTCCAGTGTTTATACTACAGCACCACGCTAGGACTCCAAAGCCTCTTTGGTATAAAGAATTGGAGGGCTCAATAGTCTCTCTCCCGGGTGTGAGAGTCAGGTTGGGAAGTCTATGAATCAGGAACTCTAGCGGCAAAGGTGGTCTAGTGTGATGGCAGGCGCGTGGGTTTGGATTTCTCTCATTACTTTTACATAATTTTACAATTGGCTGTGGGCTGTTTTGACCATTATTTTTTCATGCAACAGGAAAAACTATGCCCCGGGGTATGATTATTAAAATGTGCTACTGCTCTATATTTAAATAGTTGAATAGCTTTTCTGAGTCAAAGAAAATACCTACAGCTCAAGAGGTAACTACAATGTAGGCTAAATACACCATCACTTAGAACCAATAATTGTGCTGGAACTCAGTTTTCCGCCACCACGCAATGGGTCTGGGGACCAGATGGGGTGACTCAGGGTAGGAAAAGAGTGGGCACCTATGGGACAGTTACCCCTCACCTCAACCTATTAGAAGAGGAAGTTCCGCAAATAGCATCATGTGCCCCGGGGTTGTATGGGACAAGTTTTCCAGCAAGGTCTGGGGCAGCTGTCAACAACACAGGGGGGAACAACACAGGAAGGAAGGGGGTAGACTGAAAGCAACTGAGGTTCTGAGAAAGAAAACCAACCACTTGGGGGTTACTCAGTTAGAAAGAACTGGAAGCTGTCCAGACTAGCCTAAGGTTTCTCAATCATGAGCAATTTTACTTCCTTGCCCGAATCCTTTAGACATTTGGCAATATCTGGAGATGGTTTAGGAGTCCCTGAGTGGTGTAAATAGCTGTGCATTGGGCTACTAAACAGAAGATTGGTGATTCAAACACATCCAGATGCACTTTTGAAGAAAGGCCTGGTGATCAGTTTCCCAAAGATCACATCCTTGAAAACCCTTCTACTCTGCCGCACCCGGGGTTGTCATGAGTCAGAATTAACTCAATGGCAGCTGGTCGGTTTGGAGATGGTCTTGGTTGTCACAACTGGAGGTGGGGGAGGCGATATTGGGATCTAGTGGGTAGAGACCAGGGATGCTACAAAACATTCTACAATGCACAGGACAGTCCCCACACAAATAATTCTACAATGTGGTGCTGCAGGGTAATGCACTGGATTGCCAGGTTAGTTTGAGTCGTAAAGTTGGCAGTTCAGGCTCACCAGCCTCTCCTTGGGAATCCTATACAG
>NW_006408608.1:6577255-6617009 GCF_000296735.1 Chrysochloris asiatica
ATGCTTTTGAGTTATGGTGTTGGAGGAGAATATTGAAAGTGCCACAGGCTGCCAAAAGAACCAACAGATCTGTGTTGAATGAAGTGCAGCCAGGGTGCTCCTTAGAGGCCAAGATGGCCAAACTTCGTCTCTCATACTTTGGACATATTGCCAGGAGGGACCAGTCTCTGGAGAAGGATATCATGTTTGGTAAGGTGGAGGGTCAGAGCAAAATAGGAAGACCCCCAGCGAGATGGACTGGCATAGTAGCAGCATCAATGGGCTGAAGCCTGGCAACAATTGTGAGGTAGATCCAGGATCGGGCAGTGTTTTGTTCTCCTGTGCATAAGGTCGCTATGATTTGGTACCGACTCAGTGGCACCTGAGAACAACGAGGAGTGTACTGGTGTGGTGTCGTGAAATATTCAATTTCTCTTTCAGCCATAATTTATTTGTAGGTCTCACCAAACAATGTTTCTGCCCCGCCAGGTCTGGGTAAGAGAAGTTGGAAGATACTGATAGGATGGCATGATTTAGCCGTGGATGTCAGCAGCGTTCACTGTATTTGTAAAATTTTGAAGTTCTAGCATGGGTACAAAATGAACCATCTCAGAAGCAGGAGAGGGGATCTCACCACCATCAGAGACAAACCAGGAGTAGAGATTGTCCTTTGGACCTCGAGACCCCTGTACATTGAAGCCCCTCAACCCAGGGACAGAAAGCTGGGACACTGGAGGAGAGACAGAGGAGCAGCAGCAGCAGAACCAAGAACCAGAGCACAAGACAGAGCAGTGGACTTCCCAGCCCACAGAGCAAGTAAAGCTGAGCACCTTTGGGCAGGAAGCTTGCTTCCAGAGTGGGCTGCTTCCAGGCACTTAACTGTGTGTGTGTGTGTGTGTGACTAGGTTTGCTGACTCGCAGAGCTAGAGCCATGTGCCATCAGACTGAGGCTTATGGTGGTGTGCTGTGCCCTGTGTGCAATTTCAGCAGCCCTAAAAGAGTTTGGTAACATTGGTCAGGCAGAGAGAGGCTGTCTTTCTGACCCTAAATGGTATCTTTTTAACATCCCTCATAAAGCTCATAAAGTATGGCTGGTGACTGAGTTTTGTGTGGTCACTGCAGTGCATTATTGAACCCAGATGAGAAACAGAGCGTGCACTGGGAGGGATGGTTACTGCTCCATCACCCCACAAAACCTCCTGGTGGTATGCCTTTATTGTCATATACCTCTAATCCCAGGTAACCACTCAATCCCTATCGTTGTGACTTCTTGAGAATGTCACATGCATGGAAGCATGGCACCTATCAGTCATGGAGAGTAATCCAAGTTGTTTATCCATTCATTTTGTTGAAGGACATTTGGTCGTTTAAATTGCTGCAGCTTTGGCCTATCTCTAATAGAGCTGCTACAACCATTTATGTCCAGGTTTTCACGTAAATGTCAGGGTCCATATGCAGGAATCAGGAGCTCTGGTAGCGTAGTGGTTACAAATTGGGTTGCAAACCGCAACGTCAACAGTTCGAAACTACCAGCTGTTCCACGGGAGAAAGATGAGGTTTTCTGCTACTGTAAAGGTTCCAGTCGGAACCGACTCCACGGCACATAACCACTACCATCATATCCAGGAATGAGAATGTGGAGTTAAATGGTAGACATATGTTTAACTTTATAAGAAACTGCCAAACCATTTTATAAAGTTGCTGTGTCGTTTTGTGTTCTCCTCAGCTTGTAAAAGCAACCGAGTTGCTCTGCTTGTCCATATTTTTCACTGTGGCCATTCTGGTAAGAGCATTGTAGGTTTTCATCATAGTTCTTAACTTGCATGTCTCTAATAGTTAAATGAGGAGTCCTAGTGTGGCTCTGTGGATTAATGCACTAGATTGCAAGGTTGGTCTGAATGGCAAGGTCAGTGGTTCAAGCTCACCAGCCACTTCTCAGAAATTCTATACAGGGCCATTACGGGTCAGAACCAATTCTATGGCACTTAACAGCAACAACAAATAGTTAATAAGAGTTCCTGGTGTGACGCTGCCGGGTAATGCACTGGACTGTAACGTCTGTTTAAACTGAAAAGTTGGCGGTTCAAACCCACTAGCCGCTCCCCGGAAACTCTACACAGGGTCAATATGGGTAGGATGCGACTCAATGGCACTTAACAACAACAATAGTTAATGAAGTTGAATATCTTTTTATGTGAATATGTGTGGCATTTCAGTATAAGCACTGGTTTGCCAACCCCAAGGTCAGCGGTTCAAACCTACCAGCCACTCCTCAGAAAACCTATACAGGGTTGTTCGAGTCAGAACCAACATCAGTGACACTTAACAACAACAACAACATATTCTCTTTGGTAGAGTATTCAAGTCTTTTGCCTATTTAAAAAAAAATTAGGTTGTGTTCTTTTTGTTAGAGAATTCTTTATGTAGTCTGGATTCTAGTCTTCGTCAGATACATGACTTGCAAATATTTTCTTCCATTTTGTAAGCTGGTCATTTTAGTCTCTTCTCAGTTTCTCTCATTGAACAAAGGTTTTAAATTTTGATAAAGTCTAAGTTATCAATTTTATCTTTGAACTTGTACTAATTGTGTCAAGTTCAAATGCTAACAGAACTTTGAACTGACCCATGACAACACCCAGCCTTTCTCAGAGCTACGAGTAGCCATGTGACCAAGTTCTGGTCAGTAGAATTAACAGCAGGGTCTTGTTCTAGAAATTCTCCTTAAATGTCAGCCAGTATTCAACCTTGGCTCCTTCTAGCCTCTGCCATCTCACTGTTTGGAGTGAGGTGGGAAGCTGGAGAGACACCGAGACCTTGAGGCTGTGGGCCAGATTTCAGGGATGGTAAAGTAGAAAGACGAAGGAAATGGGAAGTTTAAGGAATTTGTGGTGCCAAGCTCAGGCCAATCCTGGATTGTTTACTTCTGTTCTTCCTGAAAGATTATATAACATGTTTCTCTTTTTTTATCTAGGCTACTGTTATTTTGAGTTTTCTGTTATCCTAGAAGGTCACAGGGTCATTTCATGACTTGAAGCTAACCGGGAGTCATGTGGCTCACTGAGAACTAAACTGGGAAAACACCCAAAACTCTTTCTAGAATCATGGGGGATGGGGGCACTGGAGTTCATCTGGAGAATGGGACTTCATAGTTATTGCTGTTGTTATATGCCGTTGAGTCAGTTCCAACTCAAAGCCACACTGTATAGGGTTTCCAAGGAGCAGCTGGAAAGTTTGAACTGCTGACCTTATGGTTCGCTGTCCAGTGCTGATCCCACAGTGCCATACCAGGAGTCCGGTTCACAGTTAACAGTTACCCATAATCATTTTGCCAAATAGAGAGCTTGCATGAGGATACAATCAATCCATAGAGAAACAGATCCCCAAGGTGAGCAGGACCATGCGGAGAAAACACAGAGATATGGAGCAAGGTCTGAGGGTTAAGTAAGACTTTTCAAATGGAAGGCATGGCATGATAAAAGAGGTCAAGTTGAAGATACAGAAAGTGAGGGCAAAGTGTGACCCAGACAGAGCCAACAGCATGTGCAAAGGCCCAGGGGCAGGCTGGGTTAGAGCAGGGATCGCCAACTTTTTGTTCTGATTGAGCTTTGTAATGGCAGTGTGAGATTCCCTACCAAGTCGAAGTTCTTTGTGCTCTTGCCAATGAACCTGCAAAACAGTAGATGAACACTTCTAGAGAAGACTAAGATAGAAAGTCATTTATTGACTGGACAACTTACACTGAAAACAAAGAAATAAAATACAGCAAGGAACTCCAATGCTTGGCCCCTACTCAAGGGTTCCATTAAACCAAAACACCAAACCAGTTGCCAGGGAGTCAGCCCCATGTCATGGTGACCCCACATGTTTCAGATGACAACTCCACTCCAGAGGGTTTTCAAGGCTCCTGGTGTAGTGCTGTAGGATCAGCGCTGGACTGTGAACCACAAGGTTGCCAGTTCAAACCCACCAGCTGCTCCTTGGAAACACTGTACAGGGTCACTGTGAGTCGGAACCGACCTGACAGCACTTAACGGCAGCAACATCACTGATGTGGCACTATAGGATCAGTACTGAGTTGTGAACCACAAGGCTGGCAGTTCAAATACACCAGCTGCTCCTTGGAAACCCTATCTATACAAGGTTGCTATGAGTCAGAACAAATTTGACAGTGCTAGACAACCACCTTTCAGAAGCAAATCACTAGACATTTCTTTCATGGTACCTCTGAGTGGATTCAAACTGTCAACTTTTTGTTAGTAGTCAAGTGCTTAACCATGTGTACCACCCAGGATTCCAAATGGGACCAATTAGGGACCCAAATCTCCACTGCGCTAGTGCCGCAGGCTGCTCTGAATCCCTTGCCCAGCATATGTGCCAGCAGGCAGAGGTATGGGAATTGCAGAAGTCTTCCCTGGAATGATGAAAATTCCAACTTGCTTTTTCTCCCTGAGGCAACAGACTGGAGGTCTGTTCCACCTGCAATTGAATCCACAGTATCTGAGCATATCCCAGCGGGTCCCAGACGATTTAAACCTGGCAAACACAAATTAGGTAGCTCATTAGACCATAATTTTATTAAGCAGCATTTAATATAGTGAATAATTTTGAGCTTTATTATCTAAAATATAAAGAGGGTGTTTTTAAACTTAGCTGAGCAGCAGATTGGGTTTTTAAAAAATATTGCTGTTTCAGGCCCAACAAACTGAGAGCCTTTCTCAAATAACCTTTTGTGAATTTCCAGATTCCCAGCTGTGCCTGTGGTCCTCCTTCTCCGCCTCCGCCCAGGGTGCTTAGCAACCAGGCAGAGAGATGTCACCGGCCCTCACTGCAGAGGACCGCCTTTCTGCCCTCAGAGGATGGGGAAGTGGGGAGGTGGGGATTACAGATTCCGGGAGCCAGCAAGATTCAGGGTGGATCGATGGAGACAGCAACCTTACAAGTAGCGATGGAATGGGAGCCTCACCCCCGTGCCCCGATGGGTAAAAAATGAAAGGAGATGGGCCTGAATGTCCAGAGGTCATATGAATTGACCAGCTCTTGTTCATCAGGGATCTACCCTCTGTCTTACACACAGAATTAAAGAGAGGAGAGAAGAAACAAGCCGAGTCTGCAAAAAGCCTCTGAAATTTACTAACAGCTGAAGTATGGCACAAACAGTCTGTGCTTGGTTACTAACTGAAAAGTTAGCTGATTGAATGGTAGACAGAGTACTGTGGAAGACAGACCTGGCAATCTGTATGGATATAGATCATAGCCAAAAAAAGCCTATGGTGCTCAGCTCTGCTGTCACACACATGGGGTTGCCATGAGTCTGATTCAACTTTGAGATTTACTGGGTTGGGTGGTAAACTGAGGTCAGGGACCCAAGGAAGGGAGTAAGCTAGACAGCCTCTTGCCTGATCCACCTACGCCCAGCTCACGCCACCTTTCCAAAAGGCATCTTCCCCATAGAGCATTTGTACTGTCCTAAAGGAGCTCTGGTAGCGTAGTGGTTACGAATCGGGCTGTGAACCTCAGGGTCAGCAGTTCGAAACTACCAGCTGTTCTGCGGGAGAAAGATGAGGCTTTCTGCTCCCGTAAAGATTTACAGCCTCGGAAACCCTGTACAGGGTTGCTATGAGTAGGAACCAACTCCACGGCACATAACAACAACAACAACAAAGGAGCTCTGGTAGCATAGTGGTTATGAATTGGGCTACAAACCGCAAGGTTAGCAGTTCGAAACTACCAGTTGTTCTGTGGGAGAAAGATGGGGCTGCTTCCGTAAAGATTTACAGCCCCGGAAACCCTGGACACGGTCACTATGAGTTGGAACCGACTCCACGGCACAAAACAACATAATAAACAGACCTGTGGCCATGGCCCCCAATGTTCCGTATGGAGACAATTTCCAAACATTGAGCTCCACAGGGGGCATTTGACCACTAAAAGTCATGTTTAACATTAATTTTTAATGTTTCAGAAGACCATTATACATCACATTTTACAGCTGGCCATTTCACTTCCAGCTTGGACAGTGGCTGTATACCTCTTGGTGGGGATATTTATGAGTTCTTTTGACTTACTCAAGGTTTAAAAGGAAGGCTCACAAGGAAGATCTTGCCCACATGCCCTAGCATCTGCCAGCTGGACCCGCTGAAAAATTGAAACCCTGTTAAGTGTTTCACCTTTAGGGTCCTTAGCTTTGGAACAGTGTCTGCACAGTCATCCAGGAGAAGGACACCACCAAAGGATGGCCTTGAGGTGACAATGTAAAAGGAGAATTTTAGAATGGAAGCACATCAGGATAGCCGAAGCCCAGGAGACCCGTTGGGGCAATGTTGGATGATTCTGGGAGGTAAACTGAGGAGAATTCTGGGAAAGCCTGTTTAAGAACTTCTGACTTTATCTTGAAGACATCAGGTGTTCACTGCAGGGTCTTCAGCTGAAGACTAAACTAGTTTATATTTCTATTTAGAAGACTTGGCTGCTGGTTGAGGATGAGTCATGTCTGTACACAGTCTTAATTACACACGGGTGTGTATATGCATGTATGTATGCATGCATGGAAAGAACCCTAGTGGCACAACCAAAGATCAGTGGTTTGAACATACCAGCCACTCTGTAAGAGAAAAGAGGCGGCTATCTAATCCATAAAGGTTTACAGCCTTGGAATCCCTTTGATGCGGTTTTCCTCTGTCCTGTAGGTCACTAGGAGTTGAACCGACTTGAGGTCACTGGGTTGTTTGTTTGTTTTTGGTACGTGTACATGTATATGTGTACATATCCATGTGTATGTATAAATTTGAATTTTAGCATAAAAAAAGGGTGATTTTAAATTTGGTTATGCAGCAGGTTGGATTTTTAAAGTATTGATATTTTAGCCAATACAAGGTAATGGTTCTTATTCCTGCCTCCCGTATGATAGATGAAAATCTTAGGGGTAAAAAGAAAGGTATTGGGGCCCCACCCAGGACAAATGAAACCAGAATCTTTGGCAGGAGGAGCTGAGTGTCATCTTTCTTTAAATGTCCTCACAGGGATCCAGGCCTGAGAACCAGGCTCGTAAGAGGTACCCGATCAAGACCACACGAGTCAAGACACCTGCATCTCTACTGTCTCCCACTTCAGTTAGGGCTGTGGGCAGGTCAGGTGGTCCTGGTGGTGCTGAGGGTTACGCGTTGCATTACTAACAGTAAGAACACAAGTTCAGACCCAGCAGCCGCTGCCCGGGAGAAAGATGAGGCTATCTGTGCCCCGTATCTGCATTCTCAGAAACCCTGTACCTGCTTACAACGAGTCACGACTTGATGGCAGTGGCTTTGGTTTTTGGTTTTGGTGAGCAGGGCATGGGCATTGCTGAATCCCGGCATGCCTCCTCTGTGAAACAGGGATTTCGATCCTGCCTGTTGTGACCCTGAAAAGAGCGAATACAAGCAGAGGCGTCAGCTCAGTGCCCGCTGTGTAGCGGGAGCTCAGGAAAGGTGGATGTGCACGCTGTTATTCCTTTGCATACAATGAGACCTATGGCAACTCAGCCAAACCCCATTCACATCACCTCTCACACTCTCCATGAGCTTTCCACGGCTTACTCGGGTTCCATTTTCACTGCTCAGTACTGTTACATAGCAAAGATGAAGAGGGAAATCTGAACACCCAGATAGAAAATACAACTGACTACCGAAGGAACGAGGAAGTTGGGCAAGGGACCTGGGAGTGCAGTTCTATCCAGATTGCCCAGAGGTCTCCGTGGGAATCACTGCTCCTAAGGTCTCTCTTCCTGGGAACTGTCTGAATTTCGGGTCAGATTTCCACTCACAAGACTGCATTTGGGGCAAGAAAGTGATATAATAACTCAGTTCCTCTTTCTATTTCCTTTGGTCTGATTTCTCCCCTCCCAAGGAGGGTGGCATTTTGTAAATTACTTCATCTGAAAATTAAATTACAAGGCTGTTTAGATTCCGCTTGTTTAAGATTAACAGTAAAGCATGGGGCAGGCTGGGCACTACCCGGGGAAAAGCTTCACATACTTGCAACCTGGTGTGGGCATCTTGCGTTTCTTCGTGGTTCAGAAAGCAACCTGCTGGGCTCTGCCACCTGTGAACTAAGAGCCACAACTGCGGGAAATGGCTTCCTGTGCCTCGGTTTGCTCATCTGTAAAGTGGGGTCAATGGTGCCTATGTTATGGCTGACAAGCACATCAAATAATCTCATAGTGTTATAGTGTATTCAGACCAGTGCCTCACTTGCATCTAATCCAGCCCCACTTCATCAACTGACAGATGAGAAAACCGAGGCTCAGAGAGAGGGTATGATCTCCCAAGTCACTGTCTGGTTGGCACTGGGTTAGAACCAGAATCCAGATGTTCAGGTCACCAATCCAGGCCTCCACGAACACTCTTTCTTTCCAAAAAAGATTTAGGTGGGAAATTGAACTGAGTTGAATTGTGCCCCCTCCCAAATTCATGTCTACTCTGGAACCTTACTTAGAACTTGACTTTACTTGAAAATAGGATCTTTGCAGATGTAGTTAAATAAGGTGAGGTCAGACTGGAGGAGTAGCAGTTGTTGTTGTTAAGTGCCATCAAGTTGGTTCTGACTCATAGCGACCCTATGCAGGATTTCTGAGGAACAGCTGGAGGGTTTGAACTGGTGAGGGTGGGCCCTAAATCCAGTGACTTTGCCATAAGTAGAGCCACCACATAGAAGATGGCCATGTAAGGATGGAAGCAGGCACTGGAATGGTGCCGCTAGGAGCTAAGGAACATCAAGGGTTTCCGACAACCCAAGGAAGCTGAAAGAAGCAAGGAAGAATTCTTCCTTATTGTATTCAGAGAGAGTGCAGCCCTGCCCCCAACTGAATTTCAGATTTTGGTCCTCCAGAACTTCGAGAGAATAAAATTCAGTTGCGTTAAGACACTTAGTTTGTGTGGTATTTATTACAAGAGACCAAGGAAACGTAATACAGAAATGAAGTTTAGATTTTCAATTTTGTAAAACTGGGGTGGACATTCCTGATTGGTCCCCTCTTTTTTCCTCTTAAAGAGAGATGGCCTATCACTTCTAGATTAGAAAACGGGTAGAGAAGTCACACATTTTATTTTACTAGGAAAACAGTTCTGCTTTTATGGAGGACAGATCCTGTCTTAGGGAACCAAGGTTGTCTTACACCCTCAGGCATAACTTCTCGGTGGCCCCTGCTGGGCATCCTGCAATAAGCCAAGGACAGGGCAACCCCTCCCAGCCCTGTTATGTGGTGCTCTGGGAAAGTGATAAGAGAGGCCCTTTGAGTATTATTTTAGAAGAGATGGGGAGCTGCACTGATCCCTCATCTATCAGGTTAATATTACATGAGGGACCAAAGTCCTGGTGTTTCGGCAACTTGTGGCGGACTCCACCATCACCCTTGCAGAAACTCCTCCCAGGTAGGGTTTAGGTGGAAACTGGACTGGATTGAAAAGTGTCCTGGTCGTCCACCTCTCCAGCATCATAGAGACCTCAGAGAGGCTCTCCAGACTTGAGACATTTAGGAATCCCAGTCAGCAATGCCATCTTGGAACTCAAAAGAATGTGTCTATAATACATCTGTTTTTTACAAACAACTGCCACATGGCCAATATTTCATAACTATTCACATTAAAAACCATGCTCCTGCCGACATCTTTGTTCTCAGCCCTTCCTTATTACCACTGAAATACTTTGTTACAGAGGTTGTTTTTGAAGGGTAAGGAAGCATTCTGGATGTACTTGTTCTAAGACAGTAGCAAGAGCAGTCAGAGGGATAGCCTAGGAGGTATAGCAACAGCAGAAGCAAGCCCCATGTTAGGACCCTGCTCAGCAGGTGCCCAACCTTGACCTAGGCACTGACATTTCATTCGCTACCCCCAGCTGTATGAGCTAATGCCATCCTTGGTACATAGTCATTAAGAGCACATTCAGAGCAGTGAACTGACTGGCCCAAAGCCCACTGCTAGGAATGACAGCAAAAGGGGATGTGAATTCGAACCTTCCCATGGTTCAGATTGTGTATTTCACTAGTCATTGTATCCCCTCATCCAAACAAACAAACTGATACTTGCTGATTATTTAGCACATACCACTGCGAAGAACTTTGCATTCACTATAAACCCCTCCCATAATCCCTTCGGGGTTAGATGCCATTCTTATCCCCATGCCATTTTGCAGATGGGCAAGCTGACATTTGCCAGTTTGAGGACTTGTCCAAGTTCACTAGGCTATTACAAGGCAAAGCTGAGTTCTCGCCTAGGCAGTAAGATTCTGCAGGCCGACTCCTGAGCCGCTGAACTCTTAAACATTTTTTCAAGGGCACATCATAAGCAAAGACAAACTCTCAAACCCATGCATCTCCAGAGTGGACCTGCTAAGGAGGAAGTGTTAGCTGACTGCAGGAGCAGAAGAGTGGCTAGGAAGCCTTCTGTGCCTTCCTGCTCTAGGAAGTGCCTTTCCTGGTTTGTACCTTCTGACTTTTGTAAGTCCCCTTCAAGCTCAGCAGATTAACTAGCCAGAAGGCTCCAGACTGGCCTGCCTGCCATCTCTTCTAAAAGCCAACTCAGCTAACAAAGCCAGCTTGTCCAAGCTACGTAAACAGGATGTAACTGAATGGGTGTGGGGGAGGAAACGGAGTTGTCCAGACTCAAAGCCCCAAACACAGGCACGTGCTCCCTGCAACTGATGAGCCAGGACCCTCCAGGCAGGCGTGCTGCTGAACTCCTGAGTGACCAGGAACAGAAAGCAATATAATGATGTGTCTCATTTGTAGTGTGGCTGGCTTCTCCCCATATGATGCGTAATAACACCTAAATATCCAACCTCCTGCCAATGGACAGTCCATTTTTGCAGACAGAGTCTCCATTTGTGGTTATGAAATGAAAATTTTTAAGACAAAAGAGAAAAAAAAAATCTGCAGCGATTGTTCACATCTTATTGGCCGGGCTTGATTAAAAAAAATGATGCTGGGCGGTATTTGATACATACCGCCAGGGACAGGGCTTCCTCGGAAGGAATAGTTCAAGTACAAGTTCAGTGTGAAGTGCGGTATTTTATGCACCAGTTGTATTACAATAAATGATATGCATTGCCTTCTGTATTCACGCACATAACTCCTCATGGCATTAATAGGAACTGGGCATGCAAGCAGAAGGGAAAGAATAAGTCCCTCTCTGCAGATTCTATATTTAACGTGATCTCCCTTCAACAGTGTTGGAGACTCTTAAGGAGAACTTCAAGGAGCACAATGAGGAAATCAGAACCCAATAGCTCACAGTTCTGTCAGGATCAACTGTAAACAATCAATCTTGTTGTTAAGTGTCGTTGAGTTGTCTGAGAAGAAATTAACCCAGGATGCTCTTTAGAAATCAGAAGACCAGAGCTTCAACTTGCTTACTTTGGACACCAATCATCAGACCTGCCACTAGAAAATGACATCATGGTTGGCCTTGAAAGGAGAGGGCCAGTGGAAATGAGAGGCGCCTTCAGGAGATGGAGTGACACGGTGACCACAATAAGCTCACACAGACCAACGACCTTAGATGGCACAGGACCGGGCAATGTTTCCTTCTGTTACACATACGGTTGCTATGACCCAGAGCTGATTTGATGGCAACAAAGAACTGTAAACAACTATGGTATTTTCCTCATACACAAATTGTCCTTTTTTTTTTTTAAGCAGCATAGTCAAAGTTGATTGCTTCTGCATTCTGTCAACCCAAGCTCTCAATGAACCCCAAACCAGAAGAATATTAAAGATACCATGGACTGCCAGAAGAACAAACAGATCTGTATTGGAGGAAGTACAACCAGAATGTTCTTTAGAAGCCAAGATGACCAGACTTTGTCTCTTATACTTGGGACATATTATTAGGAAGGATCGTTGCTGGAGAAGGGTATCATGCTTGGTAAAGTGGAGGGTCAGTGAAAAAGAGGAAGACTCCCAACGGTATGGATTGACAAGTGAAAACAGCAAAGGGCTCAAGCATATACCGGTTGTAAGATTACCACATTCTGTTATGTCATAGGGTTACTATGGGTCAGACCTGACTCAATGGCACCTAACAACAACAACTTGGAGTTGACCTTGGCTCATGGAGACTCCATGCATTGGAGTTTTGAAAACCTTAGGGTTTTCGACGGCTGATTTTTCAGAAGTAGCTTGCTAGACCTGTCTTTTGAGGCATCTTTGGATTTGAACCTCCAACCTTTCAGCTAGCAGTGAGCTCGTTAACTGTCTGAACCACCCCACAAACCAGTTCTACTATTGTTGTTATTAAGGACCATTGAGTCCGTTATGACTCATAGTGACCCCATGTAGGGTTTCCGAGGAGCCGCTGGTGGGTTTCAACCACTGACCCTGTGGTTAGTGGTCCAATGTTTACCCTACAACACCACACTAGGACTCCTCCTAGACAAACTAATAGAACAGGAACTTACTTTCATAGTCATGCTCCTGAGGCATTGTAGGAACAATAGTTTTTGTTTTGTTTTGACTCATCCATGAGTAGTTTTGACTCATCCAAGAAAGAACGAATTATGTTCTGGAAAGCCTGAGAGTTGAGATTCGTGTGTTATTCTAATGCTTTGTGTGATGAGTGTCTGGTACAGTTTCCTGTGGCTGCTACCAACATCACCACAAACATGGTGACCAAAGTTCCTGAGCTATGCAAAGCAGCTAGCTCACTTGGCTGCTGATAATTAACACAGTTGGAGTGCACAGAGAAAACTCTATAGATGATGACATGGAGAGATGGAGCAGCTGGGGACTTTAGACACAGAGAGGGAGAGGAGCTGTGTGCTGACGACCCGGGGGGCAGGCTTGTAGTGTATAGCATTTGGTCGGTTGATGATGCATGGAGGGGGTTGTAACCATGGCAATGAAACACTATACGATAGAATGAATGTAAAACTAATGTTTTCCCATGTAAACTATCACATAATTCACAATAAAACATTAAAAGAAAACAAAAAAACTCTATAGAGCACAGTTCTACTTTGGTACACATGATATTACCATGAGTTGGAGTCAACTTGATGGCAACTGGTGGTGGCTTCAAATAACACAGCTCTATTAATCTTATAATAATAATTGCAAAGTGTGAGTATTCCGTAACACTTAATTGTGCTCATGAGGAATCTGTACCTGGACCAAGAAGCAGTTAGTTGTTCAAACAGAACATGGGAACACTGAATGGTTAAAATGAAGAAAGGTGTGGGACAGGGTTGTATTCTTTCACTATACTTATTCAACCTGTATGCTCAGCAAATAATCCGAGAAGCTGGGTTCTATGAAGAAAAACGTGGCATCAGGATTGGAGGAAGACTCATTAACAACCTGAGATATGAAGATGATAAAATCTTGCTTGCTGAAAGTGACGAGGACTTAAAATACTTACTGATGAAGATCAAAGACCACAGATTACATCTTAATGTAAAGAAAACAAAAATCCTCACCACTGGACCAATAAACAACATTCTTATCAATGGAGAGAAGATTGAAGTTGTCAAGGACTTCATTCTTCTTGGATCAACTATCAACACTCACAGAAGCAGCAGTCAAGAAATCAAACGATGTATTACATTAAGCAAATCTGCTGCACAAGACCTTTTTAAACTGTTGAAAAGCAAAGATGTCAACTTGAGGACTAAGGTGCACCTGACCCAAGCCATGGTATTTTCAATAACCTCATATGCATGCGGAAGCTGGACAGTGAATAAGGAAGATCATAGAAGAATTGATGCTTTTGAGTCATGGTGTTGGAGGAGAATATTGAAAGTGCCATGGGCTGCCAAAAGAACCAACAGATCTGTGTTGGAAGAAGTGCAGCCAGAGTGCTCCTTGGAGGCCAAGATGGCCAAACTTCGTCTCTCATACTTAGGACATATTTTCAGGAGGGACCAGTAACTGGAGAAGGATATCATGCTTGGTAAAGTGAGAGGTCAAAAAAAAAGAGGAAAACCCTCAGTGAGACAGATTGGCAAAGTGGCAGCATCAATGGACTCAAGCGTGGCAATGATAGTGAGGTTGGCCCAGGAACAGGCAGTGTTTCATTCTGTTGCGTATAGGGTCGCCATGAGTTGGTATCCACTCGAGGGTAACTAACGACAACAACTATCTTACAGTTGCAGAGGTCATAAGCTAGGCTAAAATCCGGGTGTTGGCAGGGCTGTGTTCCTTCCGGAAGCTTGAATGGAGAATTCATTTCTTGCCTTTCCAGCTTATAGACAACACCTTCCTTCCTTGGCTCATGGCTCCATCCTAGCAATGCCATCATCACATCTCCTCACTGACTCTGAGCCTCTTGTCCCCTTTTTAAAAGGACTCCTTTGGTGGCACAATAGGTTAATAGGGATAGAGCCGGACTGGGATGTGTTTCATTCTATTGCATGTGGAATGAATATGAGTCAGGGGCCATCTCAGTAGCAGCTAACAACAACAACAATATACCTTTTACAACAGAAACACTTTCTGATGTAGACACCACAGTAAATCTTTCCCAAACAGAAGGATTCTTCTGTGTATAGAAGGATCCACATCTAATTCTCGGAAAATGCAACCACTCATTGGTTGTTGTCCTTCATAAAAGTTTACCTTAAACTAAAACCAAGTACTCCCAATGCACTCAAGAGGTGTTCAGACTGATAATATGATTTCTGACATTCACCCTGTATCCTCCTCCTGCTCCCATTCCAGAAAATTCTGGCTACATTGAGCGAGGTACACCTGTGAATGATAACAGGGTCGGAGGCAGGCAGGGAGCAGGGAGAGTTAAGAAACCTGGGCTCAACGCAGATGTTTCACACAAGTTGCTCCCTTCCCGCTTTTTTTAACGCAGAGGTTTGGTGATCATGCTCTGGTTTGACAGGGAACTGTGAAAATGTGTCACTTTGTCTTCTCCTAACTTCCCAAAGCCATCAAAATCATGTTTCTTAAAAACCTGGGGGTGCGTGCTGGAATTGGTGTTGTGTTAAGAAGACAGCCACCTCTCTTCTTCTCTCTTGGATAAAACTTGTAACACAGAGCTTAAGAGACACAACGCATGGATGTGCATTCTGGCCCCAAGCGTCCCATTCTCCTGCTTCAACTGCAGATTCCCCTCTGTCGTCCCGGAGAGAAATCCAGTCATCCCAGCCCGCAGCCCTGTGCTCCCTCACACTCTCTCAAGTACACAGTGTGATGCGTGAAGCTGTGATGTGGAGTCACATGTTCGCCACAGGGCAGGCAGGAACCGCCAGCTACAGGCTCCGGTGGTGGCAGTGTGACAGAATCAACAGTGGAAGAAAGCAGGAGCTGGAGTCAGATGGCTGGTTCCTGGGTCCCCATCCACCACTCACCAACAGGGTTGCCTCTTACTGCCTCTGCTACCTTTCCAAGACCCAGTTTCTCCAGCTGAAATGTACTAACTAGACTCTTGTGCGTCTCAATCCAAAATGCTTAGATTTGTTGTTGCTGGGAGCTGGTAAGTTGATTTCGACTCATGATAACCCCACAGGGCAGAGTAGAATGAATCCACATGGTGGTCTAGGCTGTCATCTTCACAGGGGCAGAGCACTTGGTTGTTCTCCCATGGAGCTGCTGAGTGGGTACAAACTGCTAACCTTTTTGTTAGCAGTCATGTGCTAACTGTTATGCCACTAGGGCTCTTCCTGAAGTTTAAACTAGCTTATGAAACAAATAAAAAGAAATGGAGTCCGGGTGTGGCACTGTGGGTTAATGCGTTGGACTGCAAAGTCAGTTTGAACCGCAAGTGTTGGCAGTTCAAGCTCACCAGCTGCTCTTCGGAAACCCTATACAGGGTCACTATGGGTCAGAACCGACTCAACGACAATTAACAACAACGACAATGAGTCAGAACAGACTCAACAGCACTTAACAACAGCATAACTGAAATACTCAGGGATGAAGTTTGATTCAGGCTCAAATGACTCTAACTCCCACCATCTCTTGGTCCCAGATTCCAACTGGTTCTCACTTCATGGTGGTTAAATGGATACTGGGGTTCCACCCTTTCAACCTCCTCCATCTCTCCCAGTTTCCAACACTAAGGAGCCATTCTAAAGGCATGACCACAAGAGCTCTTGGGCTCACACTGATTGGCCCATCCTGGATGATGGATCTACCATTGAATTAATAACAGTCAGGGGCTAGGACTAAACTATTCAGCTTAAATCATAAACTAAGGAGGAGGAGTGTAATCCATGAACTTCACAATCTGAGAGTGAAGGAAAGATGAATCTCCAAACCCAAATTTTCCAGACAAGTAAATGAGTGGAAGAAGAGATCAATGTGCATTAGACACTAAATTAATTATACAAACCATTAATTTTATATTCACTGGGCCTTCATGCATCATCGTTCAAACAGAACAAGAGTGGTTTGAAATCAGGAAAGGTGGTTGTATCCTTTCATTATATTTATTCAAACCATGTGCTGAGCAAATAATCTGAGAAGTTGGATTGTATGAAGAAGAAGGTGACATCAGGAATGGAAGAAGGCTCATTAACAACCTGTGATGTGCAGATGATACAATCTTGCTTGATGAAAGAGAAGAGGACTTGAAATACTTATTGATGAAGACCAAAGACCATAAGAGCCTTTTGTATGGATTGCACCTCAAAGCGAAGAAAACAAAAATCCTCACAACTGGACCAATAAACAAAATCACGATACACAGAAAAGACTGAAATTGTCAACAACTTTATTTTGCCTGGATCATTCACAATCAACACTCACGGATGGAAGCAGCAGTCAAAAAGTAAAAAGATATATTGCACTAGGCAAATCTGCAGCAAAAGGCCTCTTTTAAAGAGCAAAGATATGAGTTTGAGGACTAAGGTGCGGCTGACCCAAGCCATGGTATTTTCAATTGCCTCATATGCATGAGAAAGCTGGACAGTGAATAAGAAAGACAAAGAAGAATTTATGCATGTAAATTATGGTGTTGATAAAGAATATGGAAAGTACCAGGAACTCCCAGAAGAATAAATACCCAGCTGCTTCATGGGAAAAAGATGGGGCTGTGAGCTTCCTTAAAGATTTATAACCTTAGAAAACCTATGTTCTGTTATAGAATCAGAACTGATTGGGTGGTAGGAGGTTTGTTACATAAGGGTCTAAGAAGACTTGGTGGGGCAATGGTTAAAATTCTAGGCTACTGCTGAAAGATTGATGGTTCAGACTTATCAGCTGCTATGCAGGAGAAAAGACCTAATCCTTCTGGGAATCAAGGATGGCAAGACTTCACCTCTCATGCTTTGGACATGTTAGGAGGGAACAGTCCTTGGAGAAGTACATCATGCTTGGTAAAGTGGAGGATCATCCAAAAAGAGGAAGACCCCGAACAAGATGGAATGACACAGTGGCAGATACAATGGGCTCAAACTTAGCAACCATTGTGAGGATGGTTCAGGACCCAGAAGTGTTTTGTACTGTTGTACATAGGGTAACCCTGAGTCGGAACCAACTTGATGGTTAACAACAATAACAACATGCTTTGTCTTATTTAACATTGACAACAATTCTTCAAGATAAAATACATTATTAACCCCCATTTTACTTATGAGAAAACAAAGTTTCAGAGGGGTGAGGTGTCTTATATGCCCATAGTCACATAACTTGTAAATAGCAGAGCTGGGATTTGAACCCACAGAATTAATGGTTTACCTGCTAGATTACATGGCTGAATTGTGGTCCACTTGGAATGGGGGATCCATTAGTGAAGAGTAATGGGCACAGTTTACATTTATCTCTACAAAGTCTATGGTGGTGGTTATGTGCTGTGGAGTCAGTTCCGACCCATAGCAACCCTGTATAGAGTTTCCGAGGAGCCGCTGGTCAGTTTGAACCACCAGCTTTGAAATTCACACAGCTTTGTAGTCTGGCGCATTAACCCACAGCACCACACCAGGACTCCTTTCCTTTGGTTGGTGGTGGTTATGTGCAATGGAGTTGATCACGACTCATAGCAACCCTGTACAGGGTTTCTGAGGCTGTAAATCTTTACGGGAGCAGAAAGCCTCATCTTTCTCCAGTGGAACAGCCGGTAGTTTCGAACTTCTGACCTTGTGGTTCACAGCCCAATTCATAACCACTACACTACCAGAGCTTTACAAAGTCCATAGGGGCTCACAATACACAAATCCTCACAATGGCCCTTTGGGAAGATGTCATTACTATAATCTTCCTACAGTTGGAAGTCCCTAGCTGGTATTAATGAACCAACTAGACTGCTAACCAAAAGGCTGGCAATTTGAGTCCACTCAGAGATGCTGTGATAGCTAAGGTTCTGTGTCAATTTGTTTGGGCCACGATTCTCAGTTTCTTGGCAGTTGAGAGTTAACTCTATGATGATTGGCCATGAGCAGCCAATCAATTGAAAGTCTGTTTCTCTGGGGGTGTGGCCTGCTCTCAATATAATGGACATGTGGGAAAGGCTCTGTCTCTTCCACCTGGGACTCTACAATTGTAAGCCATTTCCTTGATATAAACTTCTCTTTATATACGTATATATCAACATATATATGCTTCACTGGTTTTGCTTCTCTAGAAAACCCATCCTTCGATAGATGCCTTGGAAGAAAGACCTGGTGGCTTATTACTGAAAAAGCCATTCCAAACCCTATAGAGCACAAGTCTACTCTGACACACATGTGGTTGACCTGAGTCAAGGTGCCTAGACGGTTTTTTTTTGTTTGTTTGTTTTGTTTTGTTTTAGTTGAGGGGACTCTAAGAGGTTAAGGAACTTTCCTGAAGACACTGGTTTGAACCTGCATTTTCCAGTCCACTGCTCACACTATAACAGAAAAGACAGAAAATGAAGTTGGTTTATAGGGTTAAAGCTAGACAGTAAGGGACCACTTGAAATTTGTGTTAGAAGAGAGCCTGAAACATCGCTGCGGAAGGGTGTGATAGGGACGGACTCAGTCTGACTCCCTTAAATTCCTGTCTCCTTCTCTGAGTTTTGCTTGAGTCTCCATTCTTCCTTCTATGTAGTTCCTGAACTAGGGTAAGTGTTGTAGCAGTGACCTGGCCTGAGAGCTGGTTATGAGCTTCTGTGCCTTTGTAGCTTAAAATCCGTCTCACCATGGGGATCAGCAAATGTTAAACATCAGAGTCTTTCTGCTTTTTGTTGTTGTTTTGGTTATTAAACTTTGACCAGCATGCTACAGAGTTTACTCCAGCACTAGGTCCGGGGCATGTGGTTTAGGTCTAATGAAACAGCACACTCCAACTAGGGATCCCCAGCCCTCACTTCAGTGACTAGACAAGAGTTGGGCATGTGACCCAACTGATCCAATCAGACCTAAGTCCAGGACATCTTTTGAAGATTGGAGGTAGAGTTAGTTCTTTCCCAGTGACAGCGATCTTGAGTCAAGAAGGGGAAAGTTTGAGAGGAAATAGGGTGAAGAATGGAAACAGAAACCAGTGCTTGGTCCCCTCACCTGAGACTTGCTTGGTTCCCATCATCCCTTCTTTCCCTTCAATTTCTCCCTCCTGGGATGAGAATGTCTATGCTATGCCTGTCCCACCATTGTACTTTGGAAGCAGATAACTTGTGCCCTCGGTCTCACAGGTCTACAGATGGAGAGGAATTTTGTCCTAGGATGGACCATACCCAGAGTCTCACCCATATATAATTTAGATGATTCAGGAGATGAGATTTTCTGGAATGCATGAAGACTTTTGGGGATGTCAGGATGGAGAAAATGCATTTTGCATGTCAGAAGGGCATGAATTTTAAAGGGATCCAAAGGAGTGGAATGTTATGGATCGAACTGTGGGCATATGGCCTTTGAGGTTTTCAGTTATGGGAGTCATTTACCATCTCACCCTTTTTAAGTTAGGGTTTCTGTATCTTGAAACTCATCATATCCTAAGTGACACAGCAGAAGGACAAAAGAACCAGCCTGTAGAGCAGGGAGCTGCCACCGGAGAGAGACACTAAATAAGGCTGAGCAGCAAATCAGACAACCAACACCAAGGCTCTTACACAACAAAAAGGTGCTTCTTGCAATATCAGACACTAACAAATGCATGGAAACCAACCATACCTCCCTTTCTTGAGGACCACTGGTTGTCCATGAGACCCTCTCCTGATGGTCCAGCAATGGTCTTTTTAAGAATTAACATTTTGAGTCAGCAATTCTAATTTCAGCTAGATCCCCAGAAGAAATGAAGGCAAGGACACAAACAAAAACTTCTACAGCAATGCTCACCGTAACACTTGTCATTAGAGCCGAAATGTCCGTCAATGGCAATGAATGGAGAAACAAAATGGTACATACATACAATGGAATACAACTCAGCCATAAAGAGAAATGAAGTCCTGATGCATGCCACAGCAAGGATGGGCCTTGAAAACTGCTCAGGATAGCGAGCCATGGACCCTGAGGGCCAAAGGAAGTGACCTCCTGACGTCCCGGGTTCATTGGTTTTTGCGAACTCACTGGTTGACTACCTCTGTATAATTTTCTTTGGTCCTAATATTGTTCATTCTATGCTTCTAACTCCAGTGACTGTAGCGTCTGAGAAAATGGTTTCTTTTACAATGCCTCTCTTAATGCCTCCACTGTGTTGGCAGTACGTGGAGTCCTGGGAACAAATCTTTCTGAGGAACAAGCGATAGCCACCTGGGATGGAAGTCAGAACTGCTCCTTATTTGATTATTCAGTTATGTTTGATATCCATGAACAATAATGGGTTTGAAATCCGTTTTTAGAGCCGAGGCAGTAAAAGTTTCCTCAGATAATTCAGAAAGGCCATGAACAGGTATATTGGGAATATGAGAAAAGGTTTTTAGAGAAAAACTACCCAAGGTTTGTAAATAAAGTGGAATGGTAAATTCTGGGAATGTTGGATTAGAGGATAATAGTGGTAGCCCCATTAAACCGCCTCTGAATATAATCAGTTTAACCCAGATGCTCTCCTTCCTGCTGAAAGTATATAGAAATGTGATAATTGAGAACAATGTAGCATTTTAGATATAGATAAATGAAGCCCAGTGCCTGAGATCTTGCTCACAAACAAAAGTTTGCAAAGTGTACAGAGACAGCTTGGCTCCTTTCAGGAACCTTGCTTTATATTAAGTATCCTCAAGAAACCGCACATTGCTGCTCTAGATCATTTAAACCTAAAAGTTAATATATAACAGCTTGATTGAACCTTTTTTCTGTAAAAATAAAAATGTTAGATTGTTAAGAAAAACTATGAAAATATTTTAAAAGTTGTTCCTGTGAATCATTATGTCCTGTTTTGAATGATTAATCACATTTCAGTTCTGTATCCTATCTTCTCTAAAGAATTACATCCTCCCTTTGTGAATTACATCCTTCCTTTGTAACAAATCCCTCCCTAAAAAAGAGAATAAAAGACTGAGGTAGAGTGAGTTCTGCGTGCAATGCTAGGCAATATGTTTGCAGATCTGTCTACCTGCCACAGCTTGCATCATATCTGTGTCTGTCTTTTTTGTATATATTTCGTCTCTCTCTTTCTTTATCCCTTTCGCCGCCAGATCTCCCTTCTTCATGACACCCACACTTCCTTGTCGAGGCTGGACCCCGACATAGGACCTTGAAAGAAAACGTCATGTTACATACTCTCCACTCCCCACACTAGAACAGAAGAGACAGGAAATGCAGTTGTCTTGTAGGATTAAAACTGGACAGTGAAGGACCAATTGAAATGAGTGTTAGAAGCAAGGAAGTCAGTTGTAAAAGGGCAAACACTGTACAATTTCACTTATGTGAAATAAGCAAATAAATAATCAAAGATTATCGCTAAGAGTCGCAATGAATTCAATGGCACTTAACAACAACAACCAGGATGGGAGGGAGGGGAAAGGGGAATTTTTTTGCTTAGAGGGTGCCAAGTTTATGTTAACGGTGGAGGAATAATCTAGAAAAAGACAGTGAGAATGGTTGTACAACATGAAGAATATAATCCACATCACTAAACTATACATGTAGAAACTGCTAAATTGGTGAATGTTTTGTTGTGTACATTTTCACCACAATAATCATCATTTTTAAAAAAGAATATTTAAGATGTGACAATACTTTGGGTTCTGTCATGGATCAAAGATAGAAGAGTGACAAGTTGGTAGCAAGAACATCGCAGACAGGAATGTACATGTCTGTGATTCCAGCTAAGCTTTCTGAACACTGTTTCCTCATCTAGAAGCAGGGACAGTGATGCCCACACCTGGCAGTGTTACTGCAAAGATGAAATGAAATCCGGCAGGTTTGTGAAAATAGATTCAGAAGCAGCCCGACACTCTCCAAGTGAATTCCATTTACATGTGCATTCTGAACTATTAAGCCACATAAAATGCCTTCGTTTCACTTGGGACAATCAATGAAAACTCTTTTGACATTTGAAGCATTTCATGTCTCTGTGCTTGCGGAGAATGGTTCCATTTAACTTGAAAGGGGTTTTCAGTGTAATTCACGTTTAATGTTATGAAAGCATTTCTCTCTCACATTGGGCTTTATCTAAATTTTTAAACAAGGCCTAATTTACAGGCCCCAAACGACTTGGCAAATTTCCTGCATCCTCAATGAATAAGTACTGGCTGCCTATATGCTGCGGGTATCTTAAAAGACGGCTTTGTCTTGGATGCCAAGGAAAACTAAAATTCCTCCACCAACAAAAGGCAGTCCTTTCAAACAAACCCACAGAACCCATACGCACACATGGTACTCAGAAAGGCCCTGGAATCCAATCCTCCAAGAATTCTAGCAGGGTGGACCAGGTGCAGTTTATTGGAACTAGGTTGGGATGTTGCCCATTCTCTGGAAGCAGGGCAGGCGAAAAGGTCAGAGAGATGCGGGAGAGATGGTTTCATATTCATCATGCCCACATTGTCCTCAGCTGTGAAGCACAGGATCTGTGATTTGTTGTGGTTACCTGCCACAGAGACAGCTGCCAACTCGTGGGGACCCCATGGATAATGGAATGGAAGGCTGCCCGGGCCTGTACCATCCCCATAATCAGTTACAGATTGGACCAAAATCCGTAGGGTTTCCTCTTAGTCTATCTTGGTCTAGAAGGTCCGCTGAACCCCGTTCAGCTTCATAATAATACAGAAACCTCCACTGACATATGGGTGTTGGTTATGCACAGAAGTGAACAAGGGCTGACCCTAAAGGGCCTCAGAAGCCACAGGAGTTCCAGCTTGATCGTGAACAACACAAGGTTTTCAGAAGCAGAATCACACAAACTTGCATTTCAGAAGGATCACACAGGCACGGTTTGAGGCTAGGGCACAAGAGGAGACACGAGGTGGGGGTTGTTAGAGGGCTGGAGAGAGAGGTTGGGACAGATGTCTTAGAGACGTCAGAGCCTAGCTCTCTACTCAGCTCATCTCAGGAAGCCCAGTGTCTCAGGGTAAGTCACTTTACCTATCTACCTCCACATTCTTATCTGCCAAATGAGGATAGGCAACAGCAAAGGGCACTGTTTTGCAATATGTGGGAATGATGTCACTACTGCCGGAATGCACAGTCAAATGCCCTCGCAAAGCTGTGACAATAAAGGCTGGCTCCATCAGGCCCAAGCTCCACATTTCCATCTCTACTTAGCACTTAGTGGCTGTGTCAGGATCTAAGCTCTGAGGAATTCAAATAACGGTACCATTTGATTGACAGCCAGAAGTCATTAATTCAGTAGAATGTATACAGGTGGCATGGGAGGAACAGAGCCGAATGAAAGGCTTCTAATGACGCTTACAAAGTCTCCACAGGGCTCAGTCCAATTGATTGGTGTCTAAATGCTTCAGCTCTACCAGGTACAAAGGCAAAGAAAAGAATCTGTGCAGGCTTCACCAGCCACATCGGCTCAAGTCGACACCCAGAGGAGAATAACATCTGGGTTTTAAATCTACCTGACATATCAGATATGTGTCAGAGTCCCTTAGAAACACAAGTTGGCACCCAGGTATGAACACAGTTGCAGCCGAGGACAAAGGATAGTTGCTGAAAATGTCCAGATTCCTTTGCCAACAGGATGACCGTTGTTCCCACGTCTCCCCATAGTCTCTAATGTCCCAGGAAGCTGGAAATAGTAAATGACATGACGTCTGTCTATTTCTGGGAAGAAATCATGTCGCACGCGGCACAAACCTCCCTGCCCTCTTTCACATCACTAATTGCCTGCCGAACGCAGAGACGTTTGAAAGGAAGGACGATAATTGAAATTTCACATAATTACATTTGAAAGTAACGCTTTTAGCTAGCTGCTCCCCACTTCAGTCAAAACTATCTTGTCACAATAATCTTAAAGTTCTTCTTCTCCCCACCCCCCCTTTTCTTTTCCCCTTAAACAAAGATTGATGAAATATCACTGGAAATCTTTTAGCTGCTAATTATAATTCAAGCCTCTTTGGGGCTTTTTCAGGATGTCTCTTTGACTTCTCTGAGTGATTAGTTAGGTTCACTGCTTTTAAACTGTTCATTTTCCACTCGCGGGAAAGAGGGAAATGTCTTCCTTAGTTTTAATTATAATTGGAGTATTATCCTAGGGTAGCAGAGAGCGACGCTTCCCAATGTGAGCGGGGGGGGGGGGCCTTTTCTGTTAATCAGGGATAAATCTAGTGTACGGTGGAGGTTCACATACCTTTCATTACATTACTTTGTTGATCTAATTAACGGTATTACCCTCTGAACTGTGTACAGAAACTTAAAGAAATTCAACCCATGGAGAAAGCAGGCTGCAGGGACAAGCAAAGAATGGTACTTAAGTGTTGCTCCTGACACTCTGGGCCCTGCTGGGAATTTCTCCCAGGATTATGACTTGGGGGCGGGACACCAGTCAGGTGACACTCATGAACTCCTGAAACATTCTCAATAAAGCCTGTGTATTAGTTTCTGGTACAGACAAGCAATTTACCTCTGATATTTAATTCTGAAACCCAGACATCACCTCATCCAAACTATGAGTTGCTCCTGTTGGTTCAGGTGAAGGTTTTGGTCATGTCTGGTGAGAGCAGGTGGGGTAGGAGGGATGTATGATCTGAAGGAAATGAGTCAGCCTTTTGCTCCTGGGTCACTCATTATTGTGAGTTACTAGAAAGCTGTTCCCCGACCCATGGTGGATGCCATCCCCATGATTCATTGTGGATCAGGCCATTATAATCTGTAGGATCTCTTGGGTTTAAAAAAAAACAAAACACAACATTTATTTTGCTGTGGTTGTTGAGGATATACACAGCAAAACACACACCCACTCAACAGTTTCTATATGTCACACATACTGACACTGGTGATTCGAGCTGTGTGGCCATTCTTGTCTTCCTTTGCATGATGTTGTTCCTTTCCCGTTCACATAAATGCATGCCTCCTAAGATTTGTATCTAATCTTTCTAAATTGCTGTTGATAATCTGATCCCAGATAGACAGATCTTGAAAGATCACAGTGCTCAAGGAAGACATATTTTTACTAGCTAAGCTAAATTGTTGTTTGGTTTTAAGAAGACTTCAATGAGTATTTTTGGGGTCAAAGTTAAAGATCAACTAACTCAAGGCAATAGTTTCAGGGATTTATTTAGCCTCCATACGTCAGATATGTTATCAGGAGGGACCAGTCCCTGGAGAAGGAGTGTCAGCAAAAAGGAGGATGAACCCCAACGAGGTGAATTGGCACAGTGCTTCATTGGCACAGTGCACTCAAGTATAATAATGCCTGTGAGGATGGTGAAGGACTGGACAGTGTTTCATTCTGTTGTGCACAGAGTCGCTATGAGTCAGAACTGACTCGATGGTACCTAATAACAATAGCATCCAGCCTTCATGGCTCCAGAATGCTTAGGGTTTTCATGGGCTGATTTTCAGAAGCAGATCACCAGGTCTTTCTCCTTAGTCCACCTTCATCTGGAAGCTCTGCTGAACAGATGTCAGCATCAATGCAACACACAAGTCTTTTGAGGTACACTAGATGGGAAGTGAACTTGGGTCTGTTGCATGGAAACAAGAATTCTACTACTGAAAGACCAATGTGCCCCTGCCTTCCTGACCCTGGCTCACTAACACCCCTGCTAAACCCAACAGTGTCAATTATCCAACAAACTCCATCATTGGATGATAAACTGTTTGCAGATAAGGACCAGGTTGTATTCAGCCACGACTTAATACATAATAAGGACTGAAAGTTTGTTGAATGAATCACTGAACTCTTATGACCAAATCATGAAGCATAAAAGGCAGTGTGTGGGCCATGCCTTGGCTATGGAGGTTTTCAAAACTATTCTTTTTTTTTTTCTGAAATCTATAGGAAAACTAAAACCCAAAGAAGTTAAGTAAACTTCTAAAACCATACAGTTATTAAGTAACAAAGTCAGACTATAAGCCCAGGTTTGTTGGATTCGAATGACATCACTCTCAACAATTTCACTGTTGGATCAGAATGAACAGATAACTACATGACCTGAATTTTCCCTTCAGGTAAAGTTTCAAAAGCGAAGCTGAGATTTTGACAGGTATGAATGAGTATTTTACAGTAACAAAAGAAATCTCAAAGGTGTCTCATTTTACTAAACAAATTATCATTAATTACCGTATATTGATCTTAAGGAATCCTGGTGTGACGTTGTAGGTTAATGTGTCAGACTGCAAAGCCATTTGAACTGCAAGGTTGGCGGTTCAAGCTCACCAGCTGTTCCTCAGAAACCCTATCCAGGGTTGCAATGGGTCGGAACCGACTCGATGGCATATAATAACAACAACTGATCTTCAAATATCCCATGAAGATCTAAGGTAAAGCAAACCAGTCAAAAATATAACAAAGACAGTTTTCCCTGTCCAAGATGGCATCTCAGTGGGTTTACCTTAGGGTCTTTGGTTCAGTCAACATTTATTAAATATCTACTAGGTCCACTGGTATCCATGTGATTTGCAGTGGCTACCCATTCAGAAGTGATCCGCTTCTCCTTTATACTCTGTCTTAGTCTGGAAGTTCCATTGAAACCTGTGTACCCTGCTGTATAGTTTCCAGCATCACAGCAAAACCCACCCTACACAGTAGGGAAAACTGACAAATGAGTGGTAGGTTACCCCTTTAGAGTCCCCTCAAAACCATCTCCATAAACTTCTGATCTGACCTCTTTGCCTTGAGTTGACTTACCCAGTGGATCCCCTTGGAAGGTACCGTTTTGATTGGACCTGTATTGTCCAATGATAAGCACATTAATGAGACGGAGACCAGTGTGGCGTGGAGGGAATTGTCTGCAGCAATTCTGATCCTAGAGACATTTTCAAACCCATTGTCTTTGGAATAGACCTTTGTATGTATGAATTGGAAGCCTAGTAGCAATTATTTTTACTTATTATTGTATATCCAAGGAACTCTGGTAGCGTAGAGTTGGGCTGCTAATCTCAAGGTCGGCAGTTCGAAACTACCAGATATTCTGCGGGAAAAAGATGAGGCTTTCTGCTCCTGTAAAGATTTACAGCCTCAGAAACCCTGTGCAGGGTCGCTATGAGTTGGAACTGACTCCATGGCACATAACCACCTCACCACTTCGGTACTTACTCTTGTATATCTGGAGTCCTGGTGTGGCACTGTGGGTTAATGCACTGGACTGCAAAGCCGGTTAGGACCAAGGTTGGCAGTTCAAACTCACCAGCTGATCCTTGGAAACCCTATGCAGGGTCGCTATGGGTCGGACCCGACTCAATGGCACTTAATAACAATAACAAATTCTATATCTAAATATCTATAAGTCTAAATTTTCAAATATCTATTTAGATAAAAAAATGTTTAAATTTTTTTTATTTAAAAGAATTTTAAATTAGGAAAGGTATGCACCAGATTTGTATTCTTTCACCATACTTATTCACTCTGTATGCTGAGGAAATAATTTGGAAGTTGGAGTGTATGAAGAAAACATGACATCAGGATTGGAGGAAGACTCCAGCCTGCGATATGCAGATGATACAACCTTGCTTGCTGAAAGCGAAGAGGACTTAAAATACTTACTGATGAAAATCAAAAAGACCACAGCTTTTGGGATGGGTTGCATCTCAATGTAGAGAAAACAAAAATCATCACCACTGAACCAATAAGCAACATCCATATAAATGGAGAAAATATTGAAGTTGTCAAAAATTTCATTTTGCTTGGATCAGCCATCAACACTCATGAAAATAGCAGTCAAGAACTCAAACAACACATTGCATTGGGCAAATCGACAGCACAAGACCTCTTTATGGTGTTGAAGAGTAAAGATGTCAGCTTGAGGACTAAAGTGCACCTGACCCAAGACACGATATTTTCAATAATTCCAAATGCATATGAAAGTTGGACAGTGATAAGCAAGACTATAGAAAATTGATGCATTTGAGTTATGATGTTGGAGGAGAATATTAAATGTTCCATGGACTGCCAAAAGAACAAACCAATCTGTGTTGGGAAAAGCCAGAATGTTCCTTAGGAGCCAGGATGACCAAACTTTGTCTCTCATACTTTACACATATTATCAGGCCGGACCAGTCCCTGGAGAAGGACATCATGTTTGCTAAAGTGGAGGGTTGGAGAAAAAGAGGAAAAACCCAGCGAGATGGGTTGCTACAGTGGTGGCAGCAATGAGCTCAGGTGTAGCAACGATGGTGAGGTTGGCCCAGGACTGGTCAATGTTTTGTTCTGTTGTGCACAGGGTCACTATGAGTTTGTACTGACTCGATAGCACCTAACAACAACAATTTATCTAAATATCTTTAAATCTAAATTCCTATATATCTAAATACTCATATCTGCATATTTATACAGCTACATATCTAAATATCTCTATAAGTCTAAATGAGAGTGCAGTGGCTCTGTAGGGTAAACATGGGACTATGAACCACAAGGTTGGTGGTTCAAGCCCCCAGCTGATCTGCAAGTGAAAGATGAGGTTTTCTGCTCCAGCAAACTCTTACAATCTTGGAAAACCTACTAGACAAGCTCAGTATGGGTCAAAACCAACTACATGGCACTTAACAATGTAACAACAACAATGGCCACTGGTCAACAGTTCAAACCCACCAGCAGCTCCTCAGCAGCGTCTTTCTGCTCTGGTAAAAGATGGCGTCCTGGAGTGGCATTGTGGGATAAAACACTGGACTGAAAAGTCGGTTTGAACCACAAGGTTGGTGGTTCAAACACTAGCCACTCCTCAGAAACACTATACAGGATAGCTATGAGTCAGAACCTACCAAATGGTACTGAACAACAACAACAACTACAAAAATGTATAGCCTTGGAAGCTATAAAGAGTTACTATGAGTTGGAATCAATTCAATGGAATTCATAGATTTATCTCTATAGGTGGCACTATAGGATAAACACTATGTTGCTAATCACAGGGTCAGCAATTCACACCCACCAACTGCTTCTCTGGGCAAAGATGAGGCTTTCTGCTCCTGTAAAGAATGACAGGCTTGGAATCCTTATATAATGTTGTTAGGAATCAGAACTGACACAATGGCAGTGGGTTTAGTTCGTTTATGTTTCAAAAGTACTTTGTGTAAAGGCATCAGCTGTGAGAATCATAACAAATTATGAATAACGTTGTGAAAAACGGAAATTCCAGAACACTTCATTGTGCTGTGCGGAACTTGTACAAAGACCAAAAAGAAGTTGTTCAAACAGAACACGGGAATACCGCAGGGTTTCAAATCAGGAAGAGCATTTGTCAGGGTTGTATCTCTTCACCACACTTAGTCAATCTGTATTCTGAGCAAATGATGCAGGAAGCAGGACCATAAGAAGAAGAATGCAGCATCAGGATGGGAGGAAGACTCATTAACAACCTAAAATACACAGACGACACAACTGTGCTTGCTGAAAGCAAAGAGGACTTGAGGCATTTACTGACTAAGATCAAAGGTTACAGTCTTAAGTATGACTTATACCTCAAGATAAAGAAAGCAAAAACCTTCACAAGTGGACCAGTAAGCAACATCATGATAAATGGAGAAAAGATTTGAAGTTGCCAAGGATTTCGTCTTACTTAGGTCTACAATCAACACAGCAGTCAAGAAATTAAAGACATAATTGCATTGGGCAAATATGCTGCAAAAGACCTCTATAAAGTGTTTAAGAGCAAAGATGTCATTATAAGGACTAAGATGGGCCTGACCCAAGCAAGCCATGGTATTTTCCATCGACCCATATGCATGAAAAAACTTGGATAATGAATAAAGAAGACTGAAGAATAACTGATAGATGTGAATTATGGTGTTGGCAAAAAATATTGACATTAACAGCGCTTTAGGATGCGCACTGGACTGCTAACTGTAAGGTCGGCAATTCAAACTCACAAGTCGCTCCTTGGAAACCCTACGCAAGATCACTATGAGTCAGAACTGATCAAAACAATAATAAAATCCAGAAAAACAAACAAATCTGTCTTGGAAGAAGTATAACCAGAATGTTCCTTAGAATTGAGGATGGTAAGACGCTCATGCTTTGGACATGTTGCCAGGAGGGACCTATCCCTGGAGAAGGACATCATGCTTGGTAAAAGAGAATGAAAGAAAAAGAGGCAGTCCCTCATAAAGGTGGGCTGACACAGTGGCAGAAGCAATGGGCTCAAATGTCGCCACTGTGAGGATGGCACGGGACCAGGCAGGGTTTCATTCTGTTGTACACAGGGTTACTATGAGTTGGAACAAACTCAGTGGCAACTAACAACAACAACAACATGCTTCAAAAGCAGTCAGAAGTACATCTGACGTCAGGAAGCTCACACAGGAAAGGAGGCAAGAAGTCTGTGCATTTTTCTCTAAAATTGCTTTTTAATTAGCACAGGGCAGGAAGTGCTGACTCAGGAGCTAATGTCCGCAGCAGGTAAGATGATAGAAGTCTAGTCTACACGTTCTCATGCTTTGTGCCCGGCCCAGGGAGGACACCTAGGCATCATAGGTTTCTTACACTTTATAACTTCCTGATCCATTCTGTGTTCTCCTCTTCTGTTTATATCTTGAGAGTCAAAAAGACTCAGACAGAGGAGCTTTAAGAAGGAAGACCTGGGCAAGCTCTAGAGTCAATCTTGGGGGATAAATGTTGGAAAGAAGGGCAGTGAGGCTGAAAAAAAGCAGATTGGGCTCCGGGGTTATAGCAAAGAGGCCTTTGGGAGTCAATGTGGCCACAAGGGAGTCCTTGAGTGGTACAAAAGGTTAACATGCTTGGTTACTAACTGAAAGGATGGAGATTCAGAAAAAAGGACCGATGATCCACTTTCAAAAGATATGGAGCACAGATCTATTCTGACACACGTGGGGTCGCCATGCGTCAGAGCTGACCCTAAGGCAACCGGTGGTGGAGCTGGTGGTCCTGAGAGGTGGTGTGGTTCGAGATAGTCCATTGTCTCGCAAATTGGAAGTGGTTTATGAAAGTCCTGGCAGAAATGAGTAGAGTCAGATGGAGTTCCACTTCAATGAGCACAAGGGTTAAATAGACATTCTCAAGTTTCCTGCATTCCAAAGCAACAGGAAGGGACCTGTGAGAAGTAGCATCCATTTTTGAGTAGCAACATGCTTACAGCAGTCACCCTGAAGACCTGGTGCAGATCTGTGAGCATCGAGTCCCTCTCTTTTAGTCCTCAGCCCTTGATGTGTCCCCTTTGCAGATGGTCCAGTCCTGGTGGACCAGTGCACAAAGCATCTGGCCTCGCTCTTCAGGATTTATCTTCTCATGTAGAACCACTGGGTGGTGGAAGTTCCAGGAGAGCCATGCAGAACAAACGTGCCCTCCCTGGACCTACCCACCTTCTGGGCTCCTCCACTAGGCCAGGAAGATCCTCTACAAGCAAGCTGAAGCCATGTCTCCAGCTTCCAGGAGAAACAGATAAGATGGAAACCCATCTATGCCAACAAACCGGCACACGGATGAGGCCAAGGAGCAAGGGGCTCTGCTGAGTGCTTTGCCGTGCAACATCTCAGAGTATTCTCACACCAACTCAGAAATGAATGCGCTATTATAATTTCCATTTTAAAGATGACAAAACTGAGGCTTCATGAGATTTGGGTACTTTGCCCAAGGTCACACACAGCTAGTTAGTAACAGGACTGGGACTTGGACCCACAACTCTTAGACTTCAAAGCCTCTTGCCCACAGTGGTATCTATCCCAACTGCTTTCTGCCCCCCTCGGCTCCGCAAAACCCTTCCTGGTCAGCTTCTTTTTAACTCTGTGTTGCTGTTAATGCACTAAATGCAAATTTACTTTAAATTTAAATTCCTCACAGAAGGGAAATTGTTTTGTGGATTTCCTGCACCAAAACTTCTTCCTATTGGCATGGATTATGCAGCTGGAGCTAAGATTTACCTCCCAGGACCCTCGAGCAGGAGTTCTGGGGGTAGAAGGGCCTGAGTTAAATTCTTTTCTTTACTATTATGTTGGGTGACCTTGGGAAAGGCCTTTGCTGCTATCTGTAAAAGCCAAGATGATACAAATGAACACTTCATATAGGATTGTTGAGCAGAGTTAAAGACATAATCCATCCTAACAAAGAATACACCATGTACGGTTGTAATTCACATATCATAAAAATTGAGTACAATTCCTAGCGGCAGTGGTGGCTCAGGGATAGAATCCTCCCCTCCCATGTTGTAGACCTGGGTTCAATCCCAGGTCAAGGCACCTCAGGTGCAGCGACCACCACCTGTCAGTGGAGGCTTGTGTGTTGCAATGATGTCGAGCAGGTTTCGGCACAGCTCCCAGACTAAAAGAGATGAGGAAGAAAAGGACTGGAGATCTACCTGCAAACATCAGTAGTGACCACCTGATGGACCATAACAATCCAATCCTGTTGTGCACAGCAACAGCACAATTCTTGGACCAGAGTAAGCGCTAATAGTCCAAAGAGAACTCAGAGCCACTATTATTATTTCTGATGCTGGTCAGTCCCAAGTCAACTGACCAGCGTCCATTTTAACCAAAGATATTTACTTTCCTTTGAACTCTTAAATGGCATTATAACGACTTCTTGGGGAAAATCCATTGAGAGTCTATTAGATGCCAGGCAGCATCCCAAACGCCTTTGCCTTCATCATCTCATTGTACTGATGGGGAAAGCCAACGACTTAAGAAGTGAAATATTCATTTGGGACATGAAATGAGGACTCAATTCTGGGCCATGCATTCCAGACTTGGGACTTGTCACCATAATGTGGCCACAGGGGCTAAATCATGAACTCCCCAGGCAGGATCCAAGGCTAACCTCCAGCACCCAGTACAAAGTTGTCCCATCCCCAGGCAAAAAGAAGAAGAAAATGTTTGTAGTTACACTGCCAGAAATCTACCCTGGGCAGCACGTATCTCAAATCTACCCAGTCACTTCCTAGACTGGCCAAGATCTGGTGTCTTGACCATCTATTCCTGCTTTCTGCCACTCAGGAAACCACACTGCCATGCCCTAGCATCCAGAGAACATGGGGCAAAGTGGTGACTGTGACAATGACAACAACGATGATGATTATAGCAAGACAGAAGAATGGATACATTTGACGTATGATATTGGCAAAGAATACTGAATACACCCCACACTGGCAATGGAATGAACAACTAAGTCTTGGAAGATATACAAATAGAATGTTGCTGAGTAGTAAGGCAAATGTTACCTTTCTTACTTTGGACATGTTATTGGGAACAACCAATTGCCTGAAGAGGACATCAAGTTTGAATGATGGAAAAATGAGGAGGAGCCTTCTATGAGCTAGATGGATTGGCATAATGACCAAACAATACACTCATACATATCAAAGGCCAGGAGGATAGCACAAGAGCAGAATATATTTTGTTGAGTGACACATCAGGTCACCATGAGTTGGACCCAACTGGATAAAAAACTAACAATAATGACAATTACAGTAATGACTGTAACCAACATTCATAGGGTGCTTCCAACTTGCTGAGCATTGTTATTTGTGCCTTATGTGAAATGATGCATTTAGTGCCCACAACAGCTCTGGGGAGTACATGCTCTTATTAGCTTCGTTTTACAGCAAAGAACGTCACTTTAATTTGAAATAGAATTTTCTGAGTTTAAAACAATCCCAAACGTATCTAATTTTTCTTTTACACTTATAATTCAGGCAGTAACAGATGGTACACTTTTGTTGGGTATAAACACTATATAGAGACATAGATTGTTGCTGTTGTTGTTACGTGCTGTGGAGTCGGGATCCGACTCATAGCGACCCTGTACAGAAGGGGCCTGTACTGGGTTTCCAAGGAGCAGCTGGTGAGTTGGAACTGGGACCTTTATGGCCCAAACTGACTTTGCAGTTTACCACATTAACCAGCAGCGCCACATATATAGATCTCAACATCATACAAATGAGCAGACTGACACCCAGTGGGGTCAAGGTTATAGAATGCAATGAACAAAGGAGCTGACATGTCGCCAACATCTGCAATGATTCAGTACCTCTTTTGTTGTATATGGGATAAAACCTAGGTTCCAAGAACCTTCCAAATCTGTTCTTCATTCTCTCTCTCTTTTTGAGACTCACCTCAATTTCTACTTCTCCTATCGCACTTGGACCTTGAGCCAAACCCAAACATTAGCTGACACTCCAGTGACCCATGCGGCTACAGTGTTGTGTTTTCACCAAGAAGCAAAATAAACCAGTCTTAGAAAGAATACAACCAGAAGCAAGAATGAAAAGACTTCAGGTCACGGACTCTGGACACATCACCAGGAATGACCAGTCCCTAAAAAGAGCAGGCTTGATTAAGCAGGGGGCCAGCAAAAACAAGGGAAACCCCCAATGTGATGGATCAACACAGTGGCCACAACACTGGGCTCAGACACACCAACAACCACCAAGATGGTGCAGGGTGACTGAGCAACATCCCGTACTGATCTAGACGGAACTAGGTGTCTGTCACCCAGTGGGTAACTCCCGGTGTCACCCTCACCTCTGAGTGACCTCCTCCCACACCAGCCCATACAGAATCCTTAATAAGGTTATGTTATTAACCATAGAATGGTGGTGTTTTTTTGTTAAGTGCCGTGGAGTTGGTTCCAACCCATAAAGTTCATATGTAGGGCTTCCAGCGTAGTGGATACGATTTGGGCTGCTAATCTCATGGTCAGCAGTTTGAAACTACCAGCTGCTCCAAAGGAGAAAGATGAGGTTTTCTGCTCCTGTAAAGGTTTACAGCCTCAGAAATCCTATACAGGGTCGCTATGGGTCAGAACCGACTCCACGGCACATAACAACAATAACAACAAGGAGCAGCTTGTGGGTTTGAACTTCTGACCTTGTGTTCGAAGTCCAGTGCGGAACCTACAGCGTCACACCAGGAGTCCAATCATAAAATAACCAGTGATAAATACAGTTGAACATTGCTTAAGTGTAACAACAACAATATTAATATTAATAACAAAATTGTCTCATAAAAGCTTTCTACACTGAATTACATTATTATTTACAACATTCACTAGAATTCTTTTTTAAAAAAATTTTTTCTCCTTTTCTTTTAATTACTTCTTCATTCTCAAGTTATTGGTATAGGTCTATTGTTGTTAAGTGGCGTCAAGATGGTTCTGATCAATCGTGACCCTATATAGGGTTTCTAAGGAGCTGCTGGTGGGCTTGAAGCGCCAACTTTGCAGATCAAACCAACTTTGCAGTCCAGCACATTAACCCACAGCGCCCCACCAGGACTCCTGGTATAGGTTTACAAATGCAAATTACCACAATACTTTCACTAAAACAGCAGAAAACTTGACAAAATCAGTGAATATGAAAACAGCAATGAAACCAACGATGCATGCTTAGCATGTGCTGATGATACCATGAGATTCTAAGCACCACTGTGGTTGGTGGTGGTTATGTGCCGTGGAGTTGGTTCAAACTCATAGCGACCCTGTACAGGGTTTCTGAGGCTGTAAATCTTTATGGGAACAGAAAGCCTCAACTTTCTCCCAGGGAACAGCTGGTAGTTTCAAACTGCTGACTCTGAGGATAGCAGCCGATTTGTAAGCATTATGTTACCAGAGTTGTAATTGGGTAATAATGGCAGCTGAGACAGGAAGCCGTTCAATGCTGTTAAGTGCCGTCCAGTCGATTTAGACTCATAGAGATCCTGTTCAGGGTTTCTGAGGAGCAGTTGGTGGGATTGAACTACATTCCTTGTGGTTTGCAGTCCAGTGATTATTCTACAGAGTCCTGGGTGGCACTGTAAGTTAATGAGCTGGAATGTAAGATCAATTTGAACTGCAAAGTCGGCAGTTCAAGCTCACCAGCTGCTCCTTGGAAACCCTATAACAGGGTCACTATGAATTGGAATCTACTCAATGGCACTTAACAATAACAACTTATCCTACAGCACCACACCAAAAGTCCTGAGTAGCCCATTGGTGTGTGTGTGTGGGGGGGGGGTGTTAAGTGCTGCTGAGTTGGTTCAAACTCATAGCAACCTGTATAGGGTTTCTGAAGAGCAGCTGGTGAGCTTGAACCACTGACCTTGCCATTCAAACCAACTTTGCAGTTCAGTGCATTAACCCACAGCACCACACCAGAGCTCTGGGAGCCCAAGAGAAGGTTGAGAAAGTAATTAGCATAGAGTTGTAGCCTTATATGTATATATATGTCAGAGCATGTACGCTGGGTTTATGACAAAAGCGTTTGATGTAGTAACTAACTGGTACTGCTGCTACATGCCATCGAGTTGGTTCTGACTCAGAGTGACCCTGTATAGGATCTCCCAGGCTGTACACTTTTTACAGGAGCAGAAAGTCTCATCTTTCTCTAGTGAAGCAGCTGGTAGACTCAAACTGCTGACTCCATGATTAGCAACCCAATGCATAACCTACTACACTACCAGGGTTCCTCTGTAACTAACTACAGGAATCTTTTTTAAAAAAACAATACATTTCTGCTGAACCACTGCACAAAAATTTTACACACAATCATTTGGGTGTCCCCCAGGGTGGTCCCCACTGACAATGTCCTCCCAAGTGTGGTCTGCACCCCCCCACCTCCCTAGTGACACCACTGTGCCTTGAGATAGCGCCCAGCTAGCTGTACCACAATTTCCACCCCTATAACCTCCGTCCCCATTTGGGAGACATTGATGCAGTGCTTTAATGTAATCACATGTATAGTCCACTGCAACGGAGCCCTGGTAATGCTAAAAGATAAGCACTGGACTGCTAACCTCAAGGTCATCAGTTCAAACCCACCAGCCACTTTGTAGGAGAAAGATGAGGCTTTCTGCTCCCATAGAGATTTGCAGCCTCAGAACCCCATGGTGGTGGTGGTGGTGATGGTTTGTCGTGGAATCAGTTCCAGCTCATAGTGACCCTACATAGGATTTCTGAGGCTGTAAATATTGACGGGACCTGAAAGTTTCATCTTTGTCCCTTGGAAGAGTTGGTAGTTTCGAACTGTTGACCTTGAGGTTAGCAGCGTAACTCGTAACCGCTGCCAGAGCTCCTTCAGAAACCCTGTACAGGTTGTGCTATCTCTATGAATCAGAATGGACGCCATGGCAGTGTGTTTGTTTGTTTGGTTACTCCACCAAGGGTTTGGGAAATCTAAGACACAGGGGGTGGCTTACAAAAGAATGAATTTAAGTTTGAACCCTGACTCTGTTCCTTCTACCTCCTACCTCCTCACTTTCAGCTTCCTCAACTGTAAGAGCCGATATGAAATAAAATAGCTGTAAAACGCTTAGCACCGTAACTGACAAATAATGAACATTCAATAATTGATAGTCATTATCCTTTTATGACCTTAGTAACAATAATACTCTGACCAAGATCTACACAAAAGATTACAAGTGGAACAATTTCTTAATGGGTCAGGGTTAGGGATAAATGGAAGCTTGTTGTTGTTAAGTGCCATCGAGTCGGTTCTGGCCCATAGAGACCCTGTATAGGGTTTCCAAGGAGCAGCTGGTGAGCCTGAAACACTGATCTTGTAGTTCAAACGAACTTGCAATCCAGCGCATTAGCCCACAGCGCCACACCAGGACTCCAAATGTATGCTAAGCTTATGAAAAAAAGTTTTTGTTGTTGAAACTAGGTGCAGGGATATTCTTATTTAAATAAATAAACTTATGCTGAGACACCGCATAAAAATTCAGTGTCACAGACAGTCACTTTGGCCATGAGTCCACACCCCTTTCCTACCCCAGTGACACCAATGGTTAGGCACAAGGTCACCAGGAGTCAGAGCCAACTCGACAGCAACAAAAATCAGCAAGTAGCCTCTACTAGGAGCTCCCACCTATAACTTCTTTGCTTAGAGAAGACCCCCTTGTTCTTCAAGAGAAAACTCAAACGCAGCCTCCTTTGAAGATGGTCACTGAGCCCTTGACCTTTGTCTGAACCTGGTTTGTCTGCACTTTTACATACCTGGCACATGTTACTATCATAGTGCTCATCACAATGCAATGAAAGAATGTTGTGGTTGTTTGTTGTTAGGTGCCATCGAATCGGTACCGACTCACAGCATCCCTACACACAACAGAATGAAACACTGCCCAATCCTAAGCCAACCTCGCAATCATTGCTAGGCCTGAGCCTACTGCTGCTGCCATTTTGCCAATCCATCTCATTGGAGGTCTTCCTCTTTTTCGCTGACCCTCTAATTTACCAAGCACGATAACCTTCTCCAGGGACCGGTCCCTGCTGATATGTCCAAAGCATGAGAGACAAAGTCTGGACCTCCTGGCTGAATGAATATTATATGCTGGTTAAAGAATACACTCAATGGCACCTAACAACTATATATGTTTTAGAACAATGCCTCATTCTTGATAAGTAGTCAATAAATACTGTTATTTTTGTTTTATGTTGGGTTTTGTTGTTGTTGTTGTTAGATGCCATTGAGTTGGTACCGATTCATAGTGACCTTATGCACAACAGAACGAAACACTGTCCGATCCTGGGCCAATCTCACTACTACTGCCATGCTTCAGTCCATCGATGCTGCCACTTGGCTAATCCATCTCATAGCGGGTCTTCCTCTTTTTCTCTGACCCTCCATCTTACCAAATATGATATCCTTCTCCAACGACTGGTCCCGCCTGACAATACGCCCAGTATGAGAGTAGAAGTTTGGTCATCTTGGCCTCCAAGGAGCACTCTGGCAGCACTTCTTCCAAAACGGATCTATTGGTTCTTTTGGCAGCCCGTGGCACTTTTGATATTCTCCTCCAACACCACAACTCAAAAGCATCAATTCTTCTACAGTCTTCTTTACTCACTGTCCAGCTTTTGCATGCATATGAGGTTATTGAAAATATCATGGCTTGCGTCAGGCACACCTTAGTCTTCAAGCTGACATCTTTGCTCTTCAACACTTTAAAAAGGTCTTGTGCAGCAGATTTGCCTAATGCAATAATGTCATTTGATTTCTTGACTGCTGCTTCCATGAATGTTGATAGATGATCCAAGAAGAATGAAGTTCTTCACAACTTCAATCTTTTTTCTCCATTGATAAGAATGTTGTTTATTGGTCCAATGGTGAGGATTTTTGTTTTCTTTGCACTGAGATGCAATCCATACTGAAGGCTGTGTTCTTTGATCTTCATCAGTAAATATTTTAAGCCCTTTTCACTTTCAGCAAGCAAGGTTGTATCACCTGCATACTGCAAACTGTTAATGAGTCTTCCTCCAATTCTGACGCCACATTTTTCTTCCTAGAACTCAACTTCTTGGATGATTTGCTCAGCATACAGGCTGAATAAGTATGGTGAAAGAATACAATCTTGTTGCACACCTTTCTTAATTTTAAACAATTCAGTGTTCCCATGTTTTGTTCGAACAACTACCTCTTGGTCCAGGTACAGATTC